>NC_140485.1:95989553-96217053 GCF_964271855.1 Acomys minous | reverse complement strand
TGTGTCTGTTTTTACTTTAGATGAATATTCTGTTAGTTCATTCTGCTTACTTACCCGTCAATCATAGATTTCATGATGTGAATTTTAATCCAACGCTTGTGACAGAAACCTTCCTCCCACGAGCTCCTTTGTACTTGCCTTCTCTGTATTCTGTCACCTACCTTATGAGTAAGAACAAATGCTGCCAGTGAAACGACGGCACATTATTGCTTTAAACTACAGCCTTATCTTGAGACAGTAAAATGTGAACGTTATGTACCTGATGAATCGGCACCTGTGTTCTGCAGGTCTCAGGCTGAGAGCCACATTAAGACTGGTGTGTGTGTGGGGGGGGGGGCACTGGGTGGCATCTTACACTCCTTCCTGGGATCTGAACTCACTGCGGCTCCCTCAACTATCTGCTATTTCCTTCCGAATCCTAGGTTGTGGCAAACAACACAACCCAAATGTACACTTCAGTCAGCTGGTCCTCAAGGAGCTTCCGCAATTGCTACTGGGATTAGGGTCTTCATGGCTGTCACTGAAAAGCTGATGTTGCATGGCTAATATTCTCTTTCAGGCAGATTATAAACATTTTAAGGTTAACGGCACCCCACACCCCCATAGTGTGGTTCTCAAGAGTCTCTTCCTGCCAGATGTGGTACATGCCTGCAATCCCAGCCTTAGGGAGGTAGAGGCAGGAGCATCAAGTCAAAGACATCCTTGGCTATATAATGAGCTCGAGGCCAACATGAGCTACATGTGACTCTGTCTCAAAACACAACATAAAATAAAACGTTTCTCCTCAGAAACAGCTTGTTTGGCTGTACTTCCTGTACTTTGTCTTAAAATTGGTTCTTTACTTATGGCAAAACAATCCAGCTTCTGTTTCAGTGTTAATTGAGTTAAATCTTTTATATCAGTTTAATAAATCTAACTTTTAGGGAGGGACCCTGTCCTGGGTGTGATGAAAAGCTTGCAGAAAGGAGAAAGCACAGAAGACGTGCATTCCCAGGGCGCGACAGGCTGCTTTTAGGTTTCTGTGCCGGGAAGGAACCTGCCTGTCTGTACACCCTACATCCTACACCCTACTCCGTACCCTAAATGTCTCAAGGGGGTGGAGCTGTATTTGATCATGTGATCAGAACAACCGCACTGACATCCTAGACACACCCCCCCCAACCTCTAAACGACATTTCTTTCTCTCTGACCCATTTAAGTCTGACGGAACTTAAGACAAAAAGGACACAGTGGACATTTCAGTAGCACTTTCTACAAAAGAATGCTTTATTCAAAAATAGGATCTTTTCAAAAAAGAGAAAACTTTTATGTACAGGTACTTGGTTTAGAAACAGTCAAAAACAGAAGAAGAGAAATCAAGATTCTGAAATTGTGGTAGGTAACACACAGCAGTGCCGCTGAAGCCTGTCCCCTGGCATGCCTCAGCAGCTCACACTGGTTAGGGGAGTGGCTGGGATGGCAGGGAGGCTGCTGGGAGGTCTTTCCCCGCATAGGCCGCCTTTCCTGGAAGACACACATGGCAATGGCTTGGTCGTGCCATGTTCAACATGAGATTTTAAATGGAAACAGAAAGGTTACTGCCTCTTAAACTTGGGAACTCTTAGTACTTTCTTATACTGTCAATATTTTTTCAAAGATTTGAAAAGAAATTTAATTTTTCCTAACATTCGAAAAGTTTTACTGTTTGTATTCACAAGCAAAATCAGAGTAATTTAAACGACAAATGTGACTTCAGAGAAATTCCAAGTGTATTTTGGACTATGCCTTCATGCGCTGGCCAGAGCGAAGGCACTATGGTTGGTAGCAGTGGCGAAGCATCCGGGAGACCCTGGTTCGCAGCGTGCAGCCAGCTCCTTACTGTACTGACAGTGATTACAGGGAACATCCGAAGCTTAGCTCACTCACTAGCGTCCCATTGTCAGAGACAGCCTCACGTTCTGCTTCGATGTGCACAGTCCTCAAGGAAGAAACTGTGGACTGCTTCTTAATCTTACGTTGCTTAATAACTAGAGGAATGCAGCAGCCAATGAGGGTCACTAATTTACAGGTAAAAATACACAACACAGGCCATTAAAAACAAAACAAAACTCGTAAAAGTCTAGAACTTGATTCAATGGCAATGGTGGCTTCCGCCTTCTTTTAGTTTACATCAAACTCTACCGTCCCTTTCCTTCCCTGCCACTCTGATTGGACGGTGAGAGCCTGGTACCTTTCTGAATCATTAGTTACATCATTTCCTGTAGGACCTCATATCCAATAGGCATTTCTTTTCTTGACCCCAAAATGATTCTTTCAGTGACATCACAGGGATAAAAGCAAACTGCCTGCCAACAATAACTACTTGTCAAATATAGTCAGTCGTTATTCTTCATATAAATAACATCTATAAAGAACAAAAGGAAGTTGCCAATGAACGTATCAGAAGCAAATTTACAAAGCTCTTAGCAAAAACAGTAGGTCAAGTTCATAAGGCCATGTATGAAAAGATTACCTATAAATCAAACTGTCATCCAACACACTTTAATAATTAAATAGTTAAATACAATGTGGATCAAAAATGATCCCAGACAGTGAAAGGACTAATGCCATTAATCCCACAGTTTGATGAGGCCGTCCCACCCACACGTGATGACCTTGGACGTCTCGTGCGGGTGCCACACCGCACCTATGCACACTTTGTCATGCGCTTTAAAGCGACTGTAGAGTTTGGTGGTCTTCCAGTCCCAAATGTTTAACTTCCCATTTCCGTCTCCTGAAATCACGTAGCTGCAACAGAATGAAGACAAATCCCAATTAGTCACGCTTAGACGGTTAAACACTGAGGAGACAGTTGTCCCTTCACCGTAAGAAGTGGGTTACGACACTCAGACGTGTATGAAGCTGTCCACTGTGGAACATCTCCAGTCCCGCCAATCTAAGAGACACAAAGTTGTTTTTCCTGGGAGCCTGAGAGTCTTTAGACACGCGACTGCACTGAGGAGCCAGTTTCACATGAAGCCAGGAACATGTTAGCTCGTTGTACTGCAGTGAACTTTTAAACATCGTCCAGTTCAGTATGTCTGAATATGTTGAAGACTGAATCAGAGATAGGAATCTGAGGCCTAATTACCATGTTAAATATGCAAACGCACAGGGCTATCTGAATTCCTTCTACCTATGTATTTCTAATTGAGAAGAAGGAAATGATTGCAAAAATGTCACTAACTGTGACCTAGAAATATCCAAAAGCTGCAGTTCTGTCTTCAGTGTAAACAAATCTGTAGATGAGATTCAAAGCTCCGTCCAACACCGTAACGCAGGGCTCTGGTATCCACTCAACTACAGCGATGTAGAAAAGCAGAGAGAAAAAACGCCATGGTGACGTCAACAGGACAGGATCAGGTGCTTCAAGGGCACCGGACTAACTGAGGAAGACCCTACAGAAACGCCAAGTCCAATTTTCATAACTCGTTCTTGCCTTATGACCACCCTGTCCGTTTGAAAGATTGATTACACAGTTCTCACGTGGCTTGTGAATTACTGCTATTTGAACAACATTCCACACCATCACATGTGAGTACAAAGGCTTCGCTTACCTCATGTCTGGTGAGAAGTCTACCTGACAAGCATAGCCCGCTACCATATGGCCCTTAAAAATTTTCTTCTTATTTAACCTGAATCTGTTCTGTGCTCCAAAAATTAAGATTTGGTTATCCATTGACTGGCATGCTAGCCATTTCCCTGTGAAATGCAAAAGGTGGCATATTTTAGAGGAAGGGTCAAACACTTTTTTAAAAAAGTTTAAAATATATCAGCTTTCATTACACTTTTGTTCTCAACTACTTTATAATATCAGAAAAGCAAGCTCTGTAAAATGTTACAAACCAGTCATTGGCAAGAGGGGGGTTTGCATCTAAGGTAATGGAGTCATGGAACCCTACTGTCATCGAGTATTCTTCCTATCAAAGCTTTCGACTTTTTAAACATAAGGAAACAATTTCCAAGCCTAGTGCCAGTAGAAATGAAATATTAATAAAACATGCTAAGTGGAATTAATTTATAAGTCCAAACAATAGAACTACAAATCAGAACAGATCTGTGGCAACTATTAAAGACTAGCTCTGATGAGAAATGGAGGATTATTAAATAAAACTGCACCAAAAATGCACATTAGCAAGCCTGCAGCAACTGTTTCTTAAAAGGTACACTGCTTTTATCTACCCTGGAGTCCTCAAAGCCCCAGGCCCTGATACAGTATTTACTTGCATCTTATATACTTGTAAAAATTACCCTGGAAACAGCCCCATCACTGTTCAAGTGAGGAAAAGGCTTTCTTTGATCAAGAAGGGCCAGCAGGTGGTTAAAAACCCAGTGCACGAAACCTTGAATCCTGATGGCAAAGGGTACATACAATACGGTGTCTGTCAAAGTGCTACCTACTCGGTTGCTTTTCTAGGAATGACAGGGTTCTTGCCAACTGTCACTGAGCTGCCACAGAAAGGCAGGTGGAGCTGATCCTCCTTGTCCCCTTCTCCCTCAGAACACACACTCACTTTATACCTCATGATAGGACGATGGCACCAGTATGGGTATAGCACAATTATCTATCACTTAAAAGGTGATGGATTATCCATTAGAAGACTATTGATTTTTGTTTTGTTTTGCTGAAGAAAAAGTCTTTTGCAGACGTATCTTTTCCTCTCACTATCCAATGGACTCCTTTTCAACTTGGGCCCCACAAAATGGCTTCCACAAAGAAGGGTGGAGAGAGGGGCCTTTGCCCATTGCCACTAGGGCTGGAGAGATGCCTCAAGCACTAGTTAGGACACTGGGTGCTTTTCCAGAGGGCCCGGGTTCATTTCCCAGCACCCACATGGCAGCTCACACCTGTCTGTAACTCCACACCCTCACACAGACATGCATCCAAGTGAAACACCATCCACGTGTTAACGCTCCTACGTGCACCCATGCAGTGAGTGTGCTGCGTGAGGCGTGACCCTTGGGCACTCAGAGACAGACACTTGCCATGAAGGAGCTGGGGCTGCAGATGTGAGCACTGAGCTCAACAAAGCCGTCTGGGCCAGAGGGATAAAGTTCCGTCTCGTATCCGTGCATGTTTGTCCACAGAGCGTGATAAGGATGGAGGGTCACTGAGCAAGCTCTACCCTGTGCTGCCCTAACCCTGCTACCACACTCAAAAATCTACAGAAAGTGAGCAGGAGAACTAACTCCCAGTGCCAAACAGGGCTGCAAAACTGCTTTTAAAGATCTTTCATATGCAAATTGCTAAAATGTTCTCATTTTAAAGAATCAGACCAAAATTTCCTATTCCCTTGAAAGAAAAGTATTTATTAGACGATATGCTGAACCTGATTTGTGTTGGAAGGAAAATTATTAAAAACTAAGAAACAAAAAACAACTGTCAGAAATCCTTAAAGTCAACTATAAACCATCTATTCTTTTATTTTTTCAAAACAGGGGAGTGGGAGAGGTGATTCACATTTGAAAACTAGTAATTTCTCCTAATATAAAAAGGTTTCCTTATGCAAGTGCGGCAACACACCAACTCCCCTCAGTGGAGTGCTGCACTTCTTGTGACTCCAGTGATTACTCTGTGTCTTAGAAGCTCACTTTAGCGCACGCTCTATGGCCAACTCACCATTGGGAGACAAAGTCACTGCAGGCATTGAGTGCATGCTGGGCTCCGCTATGTACTTAAAATCCACAGGGATATCCCTAAACATTGAAAACAGCATTCACATTAGAATGAGTGATTCATAAAAGCACACTGAGAAGAACTGCCCACATGGCCCCACACAGAAGCAGTTTGCCTTTTCATTAAACTTCCAGGATGGAGGTTTAGAAATGATTTTCCATGAAGGTCATTATTTTATTTTACTTTACAAATGACTTTCCATGAAAATTATAATAGTATCAGTAGCTCACGCTTCCAACTATTAGACTTAAACTTTGGCCCTTATTTTACTAAATATTCTTTAATGATGAACTCATCTTAAAAGGCAGCAGTAAGATGTTTGAGCAGGCCTATGAGGAATGCTATTTACCTGCCAGCCACCCTTACCTCATTCCCTCATGAGCAAGTGGGACTGTTAAAAAGCCTTGGGCAGTAAGAGCAGATGACAGGCAGAGCTGCAGGGAGCTGTGTATGCTAGTTTTATCTGCTCAGAAATAATGACTCAGGTCACCAAGACTAAGTGCTTGAGCCAAGCCTATTTACAGTTTTATATAAAGCATTTCCAAAGTGTACAATACAGGACAAAAAGCAAAATACAGAACAGCAAAAACTCCATGATAGAAATGCCTGAATACAAAACAAAAATCAAAAGTACTCACTTAAATTGGGAACCAAATGTACTAAGTACCTTTTTGTTTTTATTATTTTTCATAATAAAAATTATTTGGTAATTCTGAAAGGAGTGGTGATACTGTTGCTTCCTATGGGACCAACAGTGTTTGTGTGGAGCACTGTGTGGGAAATGTAATCTGATAAATAGCATGGTGTCAAGAAGGCTTTCAATTTTAAGGTATGGGTCAAATTTCAATACTTTCCTTAATTGGAAAATAATTTGTTTAACTGGAAAACAGTTATTACTTCACCTCATGTTCCGATTTTTCCCTTCGTTTATCCAAAAACCTCCAGAAGGAACAAATGACGGAGAAAAAAAAGACCTCTGTGGTAAGCAGGGATGTGACGTTTGTCAGCTCCCAGGGCTCATGTTTCTAAGCGCAGCGAGGAGTCTTTCTGAACAATCCAAGTCTAGGAGTCCCAGATTTTAAAAAGATTCGTGGTCCCACCTTTGTATCTAGCACTAGTGGGCAGCGAATTTTATAACATAGATTGACGCAAGAGCACTTTCTAGTGTACTCAACCGTGTTTCAGGTTTACATCTTTAGTAAACATAACAAAAAAGTGTCAGGTGCCTATTTCAAGAAGTCTTGGGATAATAAACTCTAGACTGGTGGTTTTCAACCTGTGGGTCATGACCCCTTTGGAGGTTGAACAACCTTTCACAGGGGTCGTGTATCAGACAATCCTGTATGTCACACATTTACATTATGATTCACAACAGTAGCAAAGTTACAGTTATGAAGTAGCAACAAAAATAATTTTATGGTTGGGGTCTCTATAACATGCAAAACTGTATTAAAGGGTTGCAGCACTGGGAAGGTTGAGACCCACAGCTCCAGAACAATCACTGAAGCTGGGTTACCTTTGGAACTCATTATTTCTGGCAAAAACGTGTGCTAGGCACAGTTAAACGTCATAAACCCAACGCTGTTTTTCTATTAGACCCTGTAACCCAAAATAGCAAGGTTAGAACTCACTTCAGATAATATGGGTTGAAAATGGACCTAACGAAAACTAACAAGTCTGTGCCATTTTAAAAATAAAAGATAACCAGCAACGTTTATCAATTTCTGTATAACTTCTTTTAAAAAACATTTTAGCAAAATAAATACTTTTGGTTAAAAGACAAAAATAAAACCATCGGAACAAAACCCTCCAAGCCTACTGCCATGCTTTCAGCTGACGTGCAGGCCACAGTTGCTGGTATCTGCCATAACCACCCGTTTTCTTGCTCAGTAATGCTACAGCTTTGCTTGTACAGCACTGCTAAAGAAAGCCCAGCGTCCTTCGGCTGTTTTCTTTTAACTATGTACTTTCATGTGTATAGGTATCATGCCTGCGTGTGTGTCTGGGCACCGCATGTGTGCTTGCTGACTGTGGAAGTCAGAAGAAAGCATCAGATCCCCTGGAACTGGAGGAGTAGAGACTATTCTGAGCTGCCATGTGGGTGGTGGGAATTGAACCTGGGTCCTCTGGAAGAGCAGCTGGTGCTCTTAACCACAGAACCATCTGGTTCTTTTCTTCTGTCATGGTGCTATGCCACAACGAGGCAGAGGGTACCTAAGTTTGGAGAAACTCCTCTTGCATAAAAGCCCCAGTGCTGGGAACCGCCTGCACCTGGCCTCAGTCTCGCTGAGCTTAGGGAGCTGCTTTTCTCTGCACTAAACAGATGCGAGTTACTTTCTCTTCCTACAAGTCTCCCCATTTACCTCCCGCCACAAACTCAAGTTCCGGAATCGGTGTGACCTGCAGTTTGAAGTTTGACCTTTTCATGCCCTATATAACCTTAGGCAGACCACTTAAACTATTTTAGTTTCCTGATATGAAAAAAGAAAGAGCCCACCCCACATAAGACTGCTTTGCACATTAAACCAAAGAGTTCATATAAAATGGTTATCTTAGTGACTAGCTCTACAACTGTATCATCAATAGTGACTAGACCAGCATGCACCTCTTGATTACAGAGGATGTCATCACACACACACACATGCACACACACACACACATGCACACACACACACTAGTCGGAAGTCAGCAGCAGGCCATCATTTGAAACAAAACAGCAGTGTGCCTTTTAGGAGTCTTTCTTAGACTCTGAAAGGGAAAGGGGAACACTAACAGTACCACCTTCATTTAGTCAAAGCATTCCATTGACTAACTTCTACTTGAGAAAACACAAGTGTTCCAAAGCCCTCTAACTGGTACAGTGTCTTGATATTAATCACCTTTTACACCATTCTACTTTCAATGATGGAGCTGGAACAGCAACTCAAGATACAAACATCTGAATGTAAAATCAAACAACTAACATCACACACATACCTCTACGTGCAGACACACATGCACACTCACACAGACATATCCACATACACACATATAGGCACACACAACACACACACACATGCACACTCACACAGACATATCCACATACACACATGCACACACATAGGCACACACACACACACATTTATGCACACACAGGCACACTCAGACATATCTACACACACACACACACACACACACACACACACACACACACACACACACACACACACACACCCCGCAGACTGAGGAGAAGGCTCAGTGGGTAAGTGTGCTTGCCATGCAAGTGTGAGGACCTGAGTTCAATTCCCCAGCACCTATGTAATAGCACGGAATGACTGTGAGACAGAGGAAGACACCTGGCGTCCTTGCCTGGCCTTTGCATTCATGTGGATGGCATGTGTAGAGCCTCACATGTGTGCATATATCATATGCACATGCCCAAAACCAAACCAAACCATCCAAACAAACCACTTAAGTGCCCACACCAGATTCTCTGTAAGAATCCCCCCCCCTTCCTTCCCTTCACTGCGAACGGCCTCTGGGGGCCTTGCACACGCTAGGCCAGCACGCTCCTGCTGAGCTAAGTCTCCAGGCCTAAGAAGCAGCATTTCTGAAAGAAGGCCTTAGTTTGAAACTAGGAGCAGTAGGATGAAGCTAGGATCGGACACGCTGTCCAGTCAGTGTCCTGGGGATGCTCTGGACGGTACAGATGGTGTACAAGTTGCAATCAATCTGAAGGGAGCTCAGTTATCTTGACAAGACTGAGGCCTGCTCAGCCTGCTTGGCTCTCCATGGGCGTCCGTCTGAGGAGGGAGCCACTGGCTGTGGTTCAAGGCTGCTTGCTTTCTTTTCCACGGCAGCTTCTAGGGGTGGGAGGGAAGGCGGCCTTGCTAGTCCTGGCAAGGCTGTGGTCCCCACTGAGCTGTGCTTTGTGACCATAACACAAGCTGGGTTCCACCCAAGAACTGGTTTTAAGAAGAACGATTACTACTTATTTCTTTGCAACCAAATCATAGGATAATTGTGACACTTAATGAAACCAGCTTAAGGATTTTTTTTTGACTTCAGAAAAAAAAAATTTTTTTTGATAGAAAGAAAAAGTAGTCAGTGTATTCTGATAATATTCAGCAAGCAAAATGTTTAAAGCTGACAGTATGGGGCAACTTACTGCATGAATGATTACAAAGCAGATGCTAAGGAAGCTAAGAGCTAACTACGCTGGTATTTTCTCTGGATTTGTTCTGAGACCAGGGTCTTCATATGTAACCTTCACATAGCCAAATGTAGCCATACAAACTACACCCTGCCTGCCATTTTGCAGAGATGAATAAGATATTTAATAAAGAATGCGAGCGGGGGCTGGCGGGATGACCTAGTGGGTAAGATCGCTGCCGTGTAAACCTGATGACCTGAGTGTGAGCTCTTGAACTCCAGGAGCACTGAGCCCTCGGAGCTGTCCTCTGACCTCCACATGTCTGCAGTGAAGCACGAGCCAACACTCACATTCACACATACATACACATGCAAAAATAATAAGTAAAAATTTAAAAAGGGGCTGGAGAGATGGCTCAGCACTGGCTGTTCTTCTAGAAGACCCTGGGACAATCCCCAGCACGCACATGGCAGCTCACAACTGTCTGTAAGTCCAATTCTAGGGGATCTGATATCCTCACATCAATGCACATAAAATAAATTATATACTTTATTTAAAAAATTGAAAAAGAATGTGAGATATGACAATATGGCAGTTATCATGACCACAAAAAAACAAAACAACCTAGTTCAAATCCATGTACTTTGGGGAGATTCTCCAAAGACTGTGAAGGACAGTATAAATGCTTAGGTTTCAATTTCATAATTGTTGGTACCTAAATAATTAAAACACTCTGGCTGGAAAAATATGCAAACGGCTGTACGTTATCAGGCCTTGGCTGTAACTGTTTTCATTGCTTGCTTATGAAAGTCAGATTTCTCACTGATGAAGACTCACCATTCCCAAACTCTCAGGCTCTTGTCGTCAGATGTACTCACAAATCTTCGGTTCTCATCAACAAAAACAATCGTGTTGACAGCTCCCAAGTGCCGGTCATACTCCTGAACAACCTCTCCACTGCGAATGTCCCACTGTGCGCAACGAGAGGGAGGCACAGACAGGGGTGAGCGGACTCATGAAAAGCAGCGCAGGACACCCGGGAAGCCGAAGACTCCGAGCACCCGTGTGCACGGGCTGACCGCTTCCTTCTCAGCACTACACAGGTGACCCTCAAAGCAGCAGACATCAGCGAATGAGCGGTCTGCTGCTCTCTTCCCCGACAGAATCTAAAGCTTACAAACCCTGACAGGTACACTGACAGAGGACTTACCTGCACGATCTTCTTATCAGACATCCCAGCCACAAAGAGATTTTGCTTATCTTCATCGGGATTGAACTTGACACAATAGGGTACTTTGCGGTTTGTAAATCTTGATATACACTGTCCTAAACCAAAGAGCCAAATTAAACAAGAAACACGTTTGACTTCTCCCAAAGGACAATGGCAGGAAGATCTACCGAGGAGTCCTCACTCACTGAATTCTGAGTAAGGGCAGCTTCCTGCTCTTAAAACCACTACACTGGTACTTTCCATAGATTTTTTGATGATTACAAACATTTCTTTTTCAGGGGCCGGGGAGAGGTTTCAGTTGTAATAACACTTTCTGTGCAAATGTGAGGACTTGAGTTTAAACCACCAGCATCATGTAAACAGCTGTGCATGGCCATAAGCCCAGCACTGGGGCAGAGACACACATGAGTCCTGGGAGCTGGCTGGCTACCCAGTGTGGCAAAACTGGTAAGCTTTCAGTTCAGAGAGAGAGGTGCATGCATGCATGCGTGCGCGCGCGCACACACACACACACACACACACACACACACACACACACACACACACACGCTTTCTGTAAAAGTAATGTGGCACCAGTTAGAGACAAATTCTAATTACATCAATGCACCAAAGAATATTCTTGGTATAAGCCATGAGAGTAACTCACTGTGTCAAGGTGAGTGACGAGTTAGAAATGAGAAGAAAATATGCATGGATCTATCTACAATAAGTTTATGAACAGGCACAGGCTCTGCGGTGACAGCTGTTGTTACTATGGTTACTGGAGTGGTGCAGACTAGGAAAGGGCACAGGAACTCTACTGTGTGCCAGGATGCTCTGTCTTGATCTTGTGATGTTAAAACACATTTGAAGAAGTTTATTATGAAAAAAAAAACCCACCACACAGCTGTTTGCATGTCTTAACTTTTAAGAGCTGTAGGATGGCTGCCTCTTGGCTTGGGGACACGGAAGAAGTGCCTCGTCCACACAGTGGACAATAAGAAGCCAAGGGTGGAGCCGAGGCAGGAGTTACCGTGGGGCTCTCTAGATGACAGCAATGCGCATCCAGATTTGAGAATGACGCTTGCAAGGTGAGGAACCCGGGATGGAGGAAGTTAGAAACTTAGATTTGGCCTCTTTACAGGGTCTTCCTCAGACTGTTTTCTGATGTTGCTTAGGCCTGTGCCTTTTAACCACCTAGTACACTCCTGTCTGCCACGACTTTTCTCTCTGTTTTTCTATGTTGCTATCGTTTGAATCCAATGTGCCACTTACTAGATGTGTGCTCCTGAGAAACACACCTTTAGGACCAGTTTCCTCATCTGTAATGTAAGACTAGCACACACCTCATATGGGTGTGTTAAAACCAAATTACACACACACAAACACGTACATATATGTTTAGCACAGTTAGTACTCAGTAAACATTATTTAATATCATTAAACTTGACTTTATTTTCAGACTGGTTCTTACTCTGCGCCCAGGCTGGCCTTGAACTCGTGTCTTCCTGCCTCAGCCTCCTGAGTGCTGGCACTGCAGCCATGTACCTTCATGTCTGATTTTCTAATACTATAAAATGATACTACCACAAAATACCAATGCAATTAATATGGCTGTAAGAAGTAAAACTGATTGGTTCATGTGAGCTCAGGTATACATTATCTGGGCAACTGAATTAGGCTTTTGCTTGGGAGATGTGGGGAAATAAAGAGCTTAATCAGCTAGTGTACAGAACAGTGTGCGCTGGTTTGCCCACCGGTGTTTGCTGTGTAAGCACACAGGTGAGAAAAGGGCTTCCCAGGGAAAGCCCTGGCCATACAGACGAGCTCCAGGCCACACACACTGTGCTGCCAGCTCATCTCCAATAATGAGAAGCGCCAGTTGGAGAAGGCGCTGTTTCACCAGAGGGCCAGGGAGTTTGCACAGCTCTGGAGTGACATGCACTTACCTGTCTCAGTGTCCCAGAGCTTAAGGTACCTGTCGTAGGCCGCACTGAGGAACTGTGTTCCTGCAGTGTTGAAGCAGATGTCTCTCACAGCTTTACTGTGACCTAGAGATGGAGCCAACAGACGCTATGGTGAGACCAGGAGGCCGCATAACCACCATAAGAGAAGTTAACAGTGGTCTCAAGGATGCTGCAGTCAGGGTCCCCAACCCCATCTGGCTCACTGAGCATCTGTGCCTGAGGCTCTGGGTGGCTACTTCTTGACTTTCAAGATGCTCTGCAGGTGGCTCTGCTGCCTGACACTTTCAAAGAACTGGGGAAAAGGGCTTACTTTAAAAAATTGGTTGTCACTTTTTGTGTGTGTGTGTTTAGAGACAGGGTTTTTCTTTGAAGACCTTGCTGTCTTGGAATGCACTCTGTAGACCAGGCTGTCCTGGAACTCAGATTTGCCTGCCTCTACCTCCCAAGTGCTGGGATTAAAGGCGTGTGCCACCACCCCCTGGCATCTTTCAGTATGCGGTACACACTGATGACTAGCCAGCCAAATTTACTGAGATCTAAAGTTCTACTTATTGTCAGTGGAAGGACTGAAGCTGAGATTTTGAAGGTTTGCTCGCAATTTCCTCACCGCACTAGAAGTAAAAACAGTGACCCAAACCTCAAGTCCAGGAAACTGTAGCCCCAATGCAGTAATATGTTCTTCTGGGATCACATTACTTAATTTCATAGAAATTGATTCAAAACTAGGATGGTAGTTGCATTTTCTAGAAGGTGATATACAGACACTAATTTCAAGGCACTGACTATACTTTACTTGGAAGTCAACCTTACAGACCAATTATCTTTTCAAAGTTTTCAAAGAAAAAAAAATGTAGCTAAACAAGAGCAGAAATCCCCACTTTTCACTCTGACCAGGACACAAATAGCTTTCACAAAATGCGCATGGCTCAAACTGCCAACCACGGGTAGCGTCCTAGAACCCCACCCCCCACAGAACTGCAGGCAGGCGGGTGCAGGGCAGCAGATGAGCCATGGTGATGCACATGGAAACTAGAAGCTGTAGTGAATCCCAGTCCCCCTGAAGAATATTTTGGCAGTATAGGTGAGGCCGATGGAGATCAAACCTGCTGTATCTGAGGGGCGTCTTATTCCCCTTTAGACAGTTATCTGTTTGCCTAGAAGTGTTGTGTGCTGGTGTGACATCTTAGTATCTATTTGCACAGAGCACCAGTACCCTTAGCACAGCATGGGAGAACAGACTCCCACTTTAATCTAAAAACAGAGCCACTGTGATGCCAGCGCTTTAATGTGGTACAGTTAAATTTGGAAAAAGTAATGAGAAGTGACAAGGACAGAAAAGCCTTTGTCGGAAAGGCTACCCTGGCACACGGCCTGTGTTCCTTTGGTCCACTTCTTATTTTCATGGAGTTTTCTCAGTCACAACGTTCCTTATGCTCCTGCCCTCCTCTTAAAGCTCCGCCTGTGGCAACCACACACTAGCTACCTCCACAGGCTGCTCATCACAGTCCCAACCCTAACCTCCCTCCCTTGCCGGGCTGCACCGCCCTTCATCTGGCCACCTGGGAGTCACCTCAGGTCCTGCTACTGAATCTCATTAACTCCTTTCCTCTGTCTGCACTGCAGTTCACACTCTCACCACTTTTATCCAAGTGTCCGCCAGCTTGGCAGGAATCTTTGTACACTTCCAACCACACTACTTCTGGTAAGGGCTGTTACACGGCCCTTCGCTGCCATTAGCTGTGTTCACCAGTGGCATGGCTGGTTCTCCAAACCCTGCTTCCCTTTCTGTTTGTATCTACACCTGTCCCTCTCCTACACCACGGCAAACTGCTACCACACGTGGTCCCCCAGTGCAGCCCCCACTCTCATGCCCTTCTTGCTTCCGCCATCCTTCCCCCCCCCCCTCGGCCTCCCTAGAGACATTTACCCCTTCATGACTCAGCTCAGGCCTGTGAACACTCTCCTCACATCTAGACAGTAAAATCACTGCTGCTGATGTTATTGCTCTTACAAAAGCTTTCCTAAACAGATTTACAGACAGGGAGAAAAAGAAATATTACCAATAAATGTTCTCAGACAGCGCCGGTCTCCATAAACTTCCCATAGCTGGAGAAAATAAAAAGCACATGAAAATATTAACTTTTTCTTTATGGCGTTGGCAACTGAACCCAGGACCTCATGTACACTACGAACGCGCTCTGCCACCAAGCAAAGGCCCTAGCCCTGGGGATATCAATCGTAATATAAGTCTTTATCAATAACAACAGCTATTTGCTAGCTGTGTGTGTACACATCTTTGTGCATACAGTGGAGTTAATTAGTAGATATTGACTGGTTTGCCAGCCTGTGTTATACTTTTGGGACACAGATATGTACAAACATATTCTTCATCCTTGGAGAGGTTTTTACATCAAAGCATCGGGAGGGTTTAGCTACAGATGGAGTTTATCTGGGCGCTTTCATTTCGTACTTTTTCCCCCCTACATTTTATGCCTCTATGAGGAATAGTTTTTGCTTTTGTAACAGGAATTAACTGTTATTAGGACTGCTATTATGTACCACTTTAATATTGAAAGGTGGTTTTTACAATACTTTTCTGGGTAATATGTACAGAACCCGTATGTAAGTAGTTTCTATGGCTTATAATTCTAACATCTCTAAAGACTTGGCTACCTCAAGTTCATCCCGACAATGGTGTTGTGCTTTAAGACTTCTACTGGTAGAAGCCTCAGGCCCTGTACATGCTGGGCAGGGACCTCTGGGACCTGCTCCCTTGCCTGGAACTATAATGATTTTTTCCTGATATTTTATGCTCTGACATTTTCCCAAAGCACGCCCCCCACCCCCAAGGTATGCACCCCACCACCAAAGCACACCCCCCCACCCCCAAGGTAAGCCCCCCACCACCAAAGCACGTTCCCCACCCCCAAGGCATGCTTGTGTAAAGCCAGAACCGCTCCTGCGCCTGCCTGTGGCGTGGTGATTGGGGATTTACCCCGGCATGAGAAAAGCATTCCCAGGCAGAGCCCACACTTTCTAACCTTTGATGGTTCAACCCCTCTGTACAAAACAGCTCCCTGATAAATGGCTACCTGAGCTACATTCAACTTAGACTGTGTTTCTTGACCCAAGGTTGATGTAATTTCAACTTAGAAAGTGAAAGTTAAAGAAAATTATGGATTTTTTTGGAAACTGTTTTAATCAGAGCAAACTGTTTCTATTATAGACAAACACCTGAAAGGCTGTTCCCACTAACAGCAGCGGCTTTATTACTGATAGTACTCATCAATACTTAAAAAGGATAAAGCCGTAACGACCTGACTTGTGGAGAAGCCACACTAATACTATAGGGCTGGTATTTATTGAACCACCATGGTGATCTGGACACAAAAGACACAAAGACATCAAGTATTCTTTAAAACTTAAGGTTTCAAAGAAGTTTTCTTTGCACTGAGTTGACAAGAGTGACAGCTGGCTTCTCCTGCCACACGCTACAGCTGGGAGGAAGGCTTAGATGGAGCCTCCTGAGAGCACCAAGAGCAGGAGAGGGCTGAGGGCACAGCTAGTTGGTATCCCAGTATTCAAAACAAAAGAATAAAATAAATTATTCTGTCTACTTTCTAGACATGGAGTTTCCATCATCTACCTTTTCTTCCTTGGCCAGTCTGAGGAACAAGCAGTTACATATCCATAACCTCTATAAAAAATGCATCATTCCTGATTCAATATTTATGTGCCCAAGGCCAAAGTGATTGGATTACATCCTAATCAGTTGTCTGAGCTTTAAAGAGTCCAGCCAACTGGACCGTGGTCCATAAACAGTTATATGCATAGGGCTTAGGAGAAAATGATTAGCCTCTAACTGTCTCACACCACAGATTTCCTTCTGACTAGTCAGACAGACCTCACTGGCTCTGGGGTTCTGAGGCACTCTCCCTGGGTTACTGAAAACTCACCTTAATTTTACAGTCCATGGAACAAGACAGCAACAAATGTCCAGAGAGAGGAAACAGCCTGACTGCGCTGACACCCTGGAAAGAGGCAGCACGTCAGTGATCTGGTGCATTCAAATGCCACGATATTACAAGCACCCACTTCGCTATTTCCCTCGACATGTTTTAGAATGGCCTTCACAGTGTGCCAAGAGGCCTTCTCTGCACACGAAGGCACGGAAGGCTTTTTATTTTAAACTTCAGCTTCACCCCCTTAAGCCGAGCCAGTCAAACTGCTACCCCCCTTCTCTCTCTTTTCTGTGGTCTCCTGTTCTCGGCAGAGATCTGGAAACTGACAGCTGGAATAGGGCAGGTGACAAACAAGAGCAGCCTCTGAAGCTTGCAAACATCCCACTTTGCACTACCTTTAAACAGTACCTTGGGCTAGACAGCAAGGGCTACCCACTCTCCGCTGTGTGATAAACCCAGGACCCAAAGCAACATTCCTGAGGCAAAGCGGCAGACTGGGCACCATCTGCCCGTTGTTCACTGTGTTGTGCCAAGAGGAAGCAGATGGCAGTAGGAACTTGTGGGGAGAGGAACAAGCGACAGTATGGGGGATGGACACTGACCCCTGGGGGATGGACACTGACCCCACAGCTTAATCACGGCCGGCCTGGACAGCCTGGAGCCTGGTGAGCCACTGTGCCACAGGGCATCTGCAAAGCTTATCTCACGTTCCCCTTGAACGTGGTGCTCCTACTCTGTCTGCGGCCCCTGCACTGACAGCTGAGGCTTCACGCTTTGTGTTTTATAACAGGAACACGTGCCTAGCTTACCTTTGTGTGTCCAGACCAGACATGGATTTGTTTTTTGGGAAGGTAGCATTTTTCAGGTGGCACAGACGACCGTAGATTAACACCAACATCCTGAGGTATGTGAAGGTAGGACCTGCCTTGATAGTCATACATTTCTTTAACTGAAACAAAACGTAAAAGAAAGCCATAAATAAACAAACAGAAGTCACAGTTATGCAATCTGTATTCTTAAACTAGCGGCAAATGCTCAGCTCTACCGGCCATTTAGAACCTTAGGTAATAACATGCTGATCATGTTAATGTTGGCTAAACGGAAGCTCCTAGAATTCCTGCTATCATTACAATGAGAGGTAGGAATTTAGAATTTCCAAACACCTAAGAGGTGTGAGGGGAGAAAAGACGATACTTGGGTCTTTTGAGTCACTGCTACAGAACTGAGGGTGACACAGGCCAAGAAGGGAGCCAACAAAGAGCAAGTGTGACACTCCGTCCCTCCATCTTCCCACCTCTCACCTGTGGGCTGCCTTTCCCCTGCCTGTCCCCATTTTCACTGCAAACTTCACAAGACAAGTTGCGTGGGTGGCAGGCTGTCACTCCTGTGACACCAACACTGCTTAAAGAACCCTCAGCTCACACGTAAGACTATAAACATGTCACTGTATAAAATGTACGCCATAAACTGCAGCGTTCGTGCCACACAAAGAGCTTCGCACTGTTCTAGACACATAATGACTGCATTCTGGAAAACAAAGACTTTCACTTTTCCTACCGTCATCCTTAGCGTGTATGTATACGTTTGGATTATGTTTGATTAAAAAGCTGCTATCAAGTGGTTGGTTTGACTTCATTAACAATCACTAAATGAGTTCTAGCTTAGCATTAGGACAGAATTTCTAGCAGCCTCTGAAATGGCCCTAAATGTTCATCTGCCACTTTGTACAATCTATTCATGGAAAGTGGTGTCCTCAGCACCGATGGCCGCAAAGTCAAAATACTGATCGAGTCTGAAACACATAGAGTGTGTTTCAGAGACATAGAGTCTCGACCTCCCACAGTATCACATATTCAGGCAAGATTTAGTTCTTATGTAAAAGTCAGTAAGAACATTGCTTTCATTAGTATGAGAACTTGTTTGAATCTTTAAAAAATGGTAAAATTTATATGCCAAAATTATAAAGAATTAATTAACAGGTAAGCGTTTAATTTGTACACCACCTTTCTATACCTACCACCACTATATATACCAATGACTAGAAACATTTCTCAGGGGAAAAGGAGTCATAAGTGAAAAAAATGTAAGCAGCTGACTTTCTCTCCTTTCCTTTTTTGGTTTTGATTTTTTTGTTTTGTTTTGTTTTTTTGAGACAGGGTTTCTCTGTGTAGCCTTGGCTATCTAGTAACTCATTCTGTCGAGCAAGCTGGCATCGAACTCGAGACCGCCTGCCTCTGCCTCCTGAGTGCTGGGATTAAAGGTGCAGCCAGCACGGCCTGGCAAGCAGCTGGCAGCACGCCTGTCCCAGGTTAGGAGTTCAATAAACGCTGCCAGTTTCTGCTTATGGTTTTAAGCACCATAACCACTAACCAGACTCCGTGGACATAAACTTGAAGTTTGTGAAACCATTTATAAATGGCCCCCTGAGCGTAAGGTCCTGACGTGGGACAGCACCAGGACGGAACCACGCACTCGCTAAGCCTCTGGCCATCGGCAGGCACTCTCCTAACTGTAACCATTCCCAAGGAACCCGTGCACCATAGTGCATCTGTAAGCCCAGTGAGCTCGAATCTGCTCATAGATATAGAAACAGCTCATTCTTTAAAGGCAAACGTACTAGATGATGATGCTGATTCACGAGTAATTGGCTATAAGTGGCACACCTCAGGAACCAACTTTGTTTTAGCAAGGAACTTACGGATCATTTAAGTTTCTTCTTTACTCATTTAAAAAAAAAATCCACTGATACTTAAACAAAAATTATTCTGTGCTTATCTTTAACTCATGCTACATTTTTCCTTTTAGTAGTATAAAGTCTATGGTGATTTCTGTAGAACAGATATTGTTCATAAAATAATGGTTACATAGCGGCAGCCAACGGTAAGAGCAATTGGTATTATACAAAACGAGAAAAACCCCAACAGATTTTCATGAAAGAAACTTATATTACCATGTAAGATTGTCTTCTCCTCCCCAGGTTTCTCTTCCTCCTGTTTGCCTTTTTTCTGCCTCTTTGCTGTGATTTCATCCAACTCCTTTTGTTCTTCCTACGAAAACAAAGAAGTAACTTTAAAATTAGTGTCTGAAAGTCCCATCGTGCCCACTGTTGGTTATATACTCTTTACAACGAGGTTCACAAATGTCTCCTAGGACAACAATGGCAAATCTTCCATGACCAGAGATGGACTGCCTGTTATACAGGTTACAAGATGGCATTTAACACATGCGCAACAATATTTTTAAACTGATATATACTGGAACACCTATAAGTAAATTGAACATGTGCTAATTATGCAAATGAAAAGCCAAGCCATCAGAAAATTGGTATCAGAGAGGCTACTGAGTCTTAGAACACCATGTTGTTTTCAGTGAGTCGCTTTTACATGCTATAAACAACAAGTACGGATTTGCGACCAGCTCTTTTGGGGAGGTCTGGCAAGAGACGACAGCAGCACATACAGATGTGAGGAACAGCTGGGACACAAGCTCCGTAAAGGCGGGGCTTTCTTGATTTTGTCTATCACTGTGTTCCAGAGATAGGAAAGAATTCTGTAGTTTTACTTTATAAAATTCACAGAAATTTAAAAAATAATATTGATGAAACTTAAGAATTTAAAAATAAATTAGTAAGTAAAGTCCACTAGTAATTCTAGATGACAGCGAGCTGACTCTATATTGGAGCAGGGATCAAGGGCAGCAAGCAGGGCAACCTAGGAACATTAGTAAGGGAAATTTTATTTAAAAAAATCGGCCCATAGTCTACATTAGGCAAAAGAGCATAGGAGAAAACACAACAGAAAACAAAAAGGTAAATACAAATACTACAAAGAAAGGCAAAGAAAATTCTATTTTCTCAGTCAGCTAAGGCTGAGAGATTTTGATGAGTCCCGGGTTCTCAAGGGAAATCACACATTTACCAACACATAACTGACAGAGACACGGCACGCAGTGGAACTGACAATGAAAACATCAGAGCTTACTTCTGAAGGTTTGGCTACATCTTTTTCATCCACATATTTTGCCCATGGTCCCAAGAAACCATCAATATTAGATGCATCATTTTCTTTGAACTTTTTCCTCTTTTCTGTTTTCTTCTGACCAGTTTCAAATACAGTTAAACCTACAGTGACAACAAATATAAGCCGTAAGTAAGCACGCCTACTTTCTTTTGAAATATCAGCAATATATGACTTTATATGGTTAAACTATGTCTAAGCAACCAAACCCAAAAGGTCTGAATCTGTTATGCAGACCTACTCTTGCCAACAAAAAGATATTTATTATCATTTATTAAATGTATTGTTATTATTAGCTTAAGAAGGAGTGAGCGAACAGCTGCTGTTGGTAGGAGAGCCAGGAAGTAAGGCACCACACCAGGTTTCTAGTCTTCAGCTTCTGAAAGATGGAAGACAGAAGCTGGGGGAGGTGCTGGGGAGCAAGGAGCTGCTCAGGCCGGGCACCTTCTTATCGAGTCAAACACCAGCACTGGTGGGCTTTTTGCTTTGTTTTCAGAGACAAGGCCCAAGTAGCTTAGGATAGCCTTAGCTGGGATTATAGGCGTGTACCACCATGCTCAGCAAAATACGAGCAACCTCTGGAAGCAAAAATAAACTGTAGCTTATCACTTAAGGATGGAATTAAACTGCATTAAATGCTTAATAACTTATTTTTAATTCATATGTATATACAACAGTAAAATTAAACAGTGTTTCCTAGAATCTGGTATTACTTCTGTATGATTTCAGTCTACACTTGGCCTCTAATATCAAGCTTTTAATTTTGATTTCATCAGCAGGCTAAGGCTGCATACTGTTTGCACCCAAGAAATTCACAGAAATGTTTGAGTGTCATGGTCACAAGCTAAGGATCCAGTTATATAGAGAGAGGAAGAGAAAAGAGCCAATCTATATGAACTCAAAGCAGTTCCCATTGGGTTCTGTGTTACAACAAAGCAAAGTAAAATTCTATCTTAGTACTGATTAACACATAAGGTAGCTTCATAATAAAGGGCTATCCTTGTATAAGTAGATCATTTAATTTTAATGGCATTTTAGAAATAAGATTCCAATATTCTGATGAACTTTGTGCAAAGGTGGCATTTAGGCTGTGATGGCTTGTCTTATTCTAAGTACTAAGTGAATATGAACATAAATATGTTTTAGAAGTCATATTGAAAATCTGCTATTACAGCACCATGTCAAAATTGTTTTAACAGACACCTACTATAGAATTTTTCTAAAATGTAGCTTGACAGCTGAAAGGCCAATTGTCAAAGTTAGCTATGCATTAGTTGTAATTAGAATATTTGAAGAGGTGGGCATGGTGCCAGGTACTCAAAATAACCGCGAGATGAGTGCCACCACCTTCCCGACGAGACTGGCCGAAAGTGAGCAGCAAACAGCAACCGTCCTAAGCACTGCTGCTCTAGCCCGTATCACTCTATTTCCTCAACTTTCACCTACTTCAAAGGTCTTACCTTGATTCTTCTCAGCTTCTTCCACAGAGCCAATATACTTAGCAGACACTTGATGGTTATCTAATGAAGGGTCCAGTGCATAGCCTGAAAGCAAGAGGGACACACGAATGACCGGCCCCTCTTGTACAACTCATGTCATTACTGCCCGCAAACACCCACTTCGTATTTTCCTTTCTAGAGAACAAACATCTGTCTCTAAGGGTCAGGCTTTCCTTCCTGGGTTCTACTTCCATTTACAACGCTTAAGCCACGTGTCAGGCTGGACCATGAAGACCCGAGAAGAGGAAGCAGAATCTCACAGGACGAGTCTAACACTCACTGCAGCACCACAAGCCTTTCTAGTTGTGATTCAAAGTTCAGTTTCAAAGCCTCCCAGAGTTAAGAACACATGTGCACGATGTGTTCAGAAAGTTAGGAGTTGCTTCCTTTTCCGTCCTGTTGATGGATGCTCCAGTTATCACATTAGTTACTAAACTGAGAAAGAAATAGGGTAAGAAGTTGTATATGAGATATAGCTATTATTTGGAAAATATCCTTCCTAGTAAGAGTAGTCTTAAATCTTAAAATATGATTCTTAAAGGCAATTCCTGATGTTTCTGTGGCTATCTGCTGGCATATGAAGTCTTTCAACCAGTCACACAGGCACAGCTGCAAGCATTTGTGGTCCTAATTGATGAAAGGGAGGCCCCCCCCTCCAGCCCGCCCAAAAAAAAAAAAAAAAAAAAAGAATACACACACTCAGATTAGACTTTTCTCAAAGGGATGTTCTATGATATGCATTTTTGATAATGCAATGTATTCATAAAAGTGAGCCAGATCACCCGTCTATATCCTGCAGCCCATGAAACAACCAGGAAACACCACTGTACTTTCCAAAGGCACATACCAGGAGGCAGATTTAACCTTGATTTTTATTTTTGCAGCTGAAGATTGAAGGGGATTTCTTTGGGGAAACATAAAAAAGATTTGTTACAAAGTGTACCTTTAAAAGAGGCCAAGGGTGCAGTGTTCAAATTACCCTTACAATATGCGGGCATGGAACCAGCCATCTGGATATTAGCTTATCTGCATATAGCCTTCTGTTTTCCACCATTACAGTACGTTCTTAGCCAGAGGAGAGAGCTTGTTGTTAGAAATGTAGCTTTGGAGTAGGATCTCTGAAACCACAGGCTCAAATACCATGAGTTACTTTAGGTTTTTAAGGGTATAAGGATAATATTAGTGTTATAACCATTTTAACAATGGCTACCAATAGGAAAAAAAGTAAACTCCACTGAAAACTCACAATTGGAAAGAAGCTTTAAGACCCATGAGAATACTTAAGATCTACGAGGTTTGTATATGAACTATGTAATAAGAGAAGACTTTTCTGTAATCTCTGCTATAGAAAGAGATTATGAGCCACAGACTGACTAACTGATGATCTGGCTTCCTCCTATGAACACTCTGGGATCTTATGAGGACTGATGTTCACCAAGCACTTATTTGGTGGTTGACTTGGGGACACTAATGTGAACCCATGTGGGGAGATGCTCTTTCCCTGTGTTCCCTTGGACCACTGAGACCACGGTGCCATGCAGCACATCTTGCACTAGGTAATGTTTGACACACAAAATGTTGCACATTTTGGGGCTGTGAGCCTTCACCTTGGCCTCAGCCATTTCTCCAGCCTGTACCTGAGTTCTTTTAATGAGACTTTTAGCGGTTTATGGAGAACTCAGACCAACATAGTGCTATCTTTAAAAACTGCCACCTCAAGCATCCAAATTTACCTAAAGTATAATGAAAATGAGACTTGTAAATACAAATATGAATGACACTTCATGGTGCTGCAGGGGAGCAGGGGTGTTCCTGGTCATCCTTGCGTTGTGTAAGCAGCAGTCCCCAGCTCCTCTGGCCAGTCTTGTTCCCAAGGAGAGAGTTCCGTGTTAGAATCTTCCCCAGCACTTCCACCATCCCCACAGCTGCCTTGCTCCCTAGGCGATGAGTCCATTGCGTTATCTTCCTTTCACAACCAAGGGAGACTACAACACGTAGACAACATCCTACTACAAATCACTACAGGCAGAGGCACAATGCAATGGCCCCTTTATTGATTTATCTACTTATCTATTTATTTAGAGACAGGGTCTCTATAGCTCTGGCTGTCCTGAAGCTCACTCTGTAGACCAGGCTGTCTTTGAACTCACAGAGATCCACTTGCCTCCGCCTCCCAACAGCGGAGATTAAAGGCGTGCAAACACAAGAATGGCTCTTTGCTTATTCTTGCTATAGAGCAACTTGATGCTAAATACAGTTAGAATTTGTTATTGTTTTTTAATCTTGCTTGGTTATAAAAAGAGACTTAAGCTATCTAAATTATTATATATGGTCCCCTTCCCAAATCTATTCAAACAAAATTTTAAGTGTATCTTAGTAAAGGCTAGAATACATCAATTCACCAGTTAAATTTCTGTTTCTGTGTGTGTGGGTGTTCTGCATGTCTATGCATCATGTGAGTGTCTGATGCCACAGAGGTAAGAGGAGGGCTTTGAATCCTTTGGAAATTAGACTTACAGACAGTCGTAAACTACCACGTAGGTGCTGGAAACTGAACCCAAGTCCTCTGGAAGGGCAGACTGGGTTACCCCCATCCCCCACGACAGGGTTTATCTGTGTAGAGCTGTCTGTCCTGGAACTAGCTGTGTAGGTCAGGCTGGTCTCAAACTCAGAGGGATCCTCCTGCCTCTGCCTCCCAGTGCTGAGATCAAAGGCGTGCACTATCATAGCCAGCTGCAGCCGCTATCTTAACTGAGCCATATCCCCAGCCCTTATGACGTAGTGTCTAATGTGTCACACATTACTGTAGGCTTAGAATGGACTCCTTATAGAAGCAATGGATAGAAAGTCAACTTGTAACTATTTTACTGGACTAGAGGGGTCTATGAAATCTTTTAAAGTGGTTTTGGTGGTGTGCCGTCATCCTTTTTGTTATTTGTCTTTGAGACAGGATCTCATGTAGCTCAGGCTGGCCTACGCTATGCACCCAAGGGTGACCTTGAGCTACAGATTCTCAGGCCTGTACTTCCTTGGAATGCTAAGATAACAGGCGCATATGACCATATTACCTGAGTTATGCTGTCCTGGGGACTGACCCCAGCGCCTTGTATAGGCTAGGTCAGCAGTCTGTCACCTGAGCTACATTCCCAGCTGGTATGCAGTTTTCACTGTGACTGCATACTTGTCATGCAGATACATAACCTAATAATATACAGAAGGAGAAAGAAGGTCACCATGCCACAAGGAGGAGGTCATCACAGAGGAGTCATGGGGACAAGGACGGAGCAGAGGTGGGCAGGGTGAGATTAGAGGACAGGTAACAGGCCCACGGCTGGGAAGTAGGCCAGGCTAGCGCAGCTGAGCTAGAGCAGATTGTTATCTGCCCAGTCATGGTGCTTAAAGCTTATTATAAATGTAACAGGTCTCTGTCTCATTCTGTGGGAGCGAGAGCGGGCATAGAAAAAACCCCCAAGTCCAACATTCCCTGAGAGAGTGTAGTTATTTTATGCTATGAATTTGTTACTATTTACTGGCTAATATTCTTTAGTAATGAAGAGAAAACATTTGAGAAATGGTATGGATAAAGTTAAGTAGTATATACGACAATGAATGTAATTTCTCATACTATTTATTCATTGACAACTTGATCTGCACGTGATGGAGGCTTAATAACAACTCTTCACTACTGAGCATGGTAACAAGGAACATCCTGGCTTTAGGACCACAGATTATTTTCAGTACTGAAAAGAAAAATCACAGAGGATTTAAAATAAAAGCTCAATATTCAAGGACACTTCTCATCCAGTATTTATAGGTGTGGATAAGAAAGTACATTATTGCCTCTGATGAAATCTCGATGAATAAATTTAAAAATCAGGAAGACAAAAATCAGCGATGGTACACATTACTCATGCTATTAATAAAGCCCAACTTACAGCTGCTTACGTTTTATCATCACCTTACCGTATGTGGCAAATGTTCTCCTCTGCTGTTCAAACATGAAGTCATTGATATGCGCTGGCTCTGCATATCCAGAAAGCATATTTCTAGGAGCAGCCATTTGCTGTGTTCTAAAGGGATTTTCTGGTCCAAACTGCAATAGGAAGGAAAAGAAGCTTATGGAAATTACTGTACGATGTGTTTTCAACTCTAAACCATCAGAGGCTGACTGACCTATTTGGGACCATGCCTGCTGTACATGGTTCTGTGTAAATAGGCAATGGTTGATCAGCACTGTTTGCCAGCTCCTGGGACAGAAGACCACAGCTCATGTATGTCCACATGTGGATATTTATTTCAAGAGCTCCCTGTTCACGCTGCCGGAAGTCTAATTTGAAGGTGGTTCTCTGGAAAACTCAGAATTACTCTAGATATTCCTAAATCATGACTTGGGGATTCGGGGTGATCTTTTGTCAATGACAGCACTGAAACACAAATTTTGTTTTAAAAGGCATGTTTTTCATCTGCTAATTATAAGTCCTCAAAAGTAGAGACTCAGAATCCTCTACACTCATGACAGTGCCTGGAAACAGAAAATATAGACACCATTAACCAAAAATCAACCAGAATCCTAGTGGAGGCACAGGACAGAAACAAACTAAAAATTAAGTGTTTATAACAGTCCCCAAGAAGAGATCACAAATGTAAATAAAACTTATCCACTCTGAGAATTCACATTCACAACAAAACAGGGGTACTATCGCCTACTGGTTTGCAATGCTGTGGCTTTCTAACTATTTGTTTTGTACAAGGATACTGAGAAGGTAGACAGGTGCTCTTCTCTGCCGTACATAAAGAAGCCTAAGGTGCGGCATTTTAGCTGTTCTAGGACCAAATTTTTCTACCTGTACAAACCAAGACTATGGACAAACCTAAGGCAAAGGTCTCTCTGCCTTAAGCCATCCCCTAAACAGTCCACCAGAAAGCCTAACTTGTAAGACACTCACTTAAGAAGCACCACAACACGACATGCTAACTCTATTAAATAATGCCATTATAAAAGGTCCTAGGAAAATCACTGAGACGGGGCTTCAGGCTGTGACCCAGCTGCCCTTGAACTCCTGGCCATTTTCTACAGGCTGTGACCCAAGTACCCTTGAGCTCCTGGCAATCTTTCTACCTTAACGTCTTGCTTTCTTGTTTGTTTTTATGAAGAGTAAAATGAGTCTTCACATTCAGCAAAGAATGAATTTAATATTCTTCCCTTTCTTTATTACTGCTTTGTTTCACAATACAGCCCAGGCTGGCTTAGGAATTGCTATGGAAGCCACACTGGCCTTAAATCGACAATCCTCCCGCCTTCACCTATAGGCACACACCATTACAGCGGGCGCACAAGGGCGTTTATTTGTACACTGTAACACGCGTTGTTCTTGATGAAGTATTTTGACATTAGAACATCTCAGGTTACTATCTTGATGAACATCTTTTCTACGATACATTTCCAAAGCCGCACATGTAAATTCCTGCTCCCTAGCCAGCACTGCGTCTTCTCCAGACTGCACTGTGCATGGGAGATTATGAATTTAGCTGTCAGATTATTTGCATTAGAGGAAAATAAACCACTGCAAGATTGCTGTAGACTTATAACTTACAGTTCTGCTTAAAACGCCCAATGTCTACAAGGTTTTTAATTGCTATTCATTCTAAATTATAAAGAACAAAGCAAGACCTTGTGGCCCACATCTGTTCATGAGTGGAACAGAGGACTGCTGGGAGTTGCCACCAACTTCATGTACTCATGAAACTTGTTACAACGAATAGGCACCAAATCAGTGACAAGACAATGGTTAAAAGTTCCTAAGACCACGGCCTGTGCCATGACAGATCACCTCACAACAGCATCTGGTGCCTCTCGCGTCGGTAGGGGAGAGAGAATCCAACCACAGAATCCCCACTGCCCTTGATGTGCCTCTAGCATGTGTGATAAGCTACCAGCGTCTATGGGGTGATTGCCTTAGGAAAGGAGCACCTACTTTACAAGAAGCGGTAGTCCCGCAGGCTGTACACATCAGACTCACCCCGCTCTATACAGACCATCCTCAGTGTCAAGGGATGGGGAATTCTATATGGAAGCACATTTACTAAAAAAATGCAATTTACATGTGCTGCTGTGCCTGCAGCAATGTGAAAATCTAAAGAGCTTAGAGATATCTGGGGCAGGGGGCAACCAAAAATATTAAGAAGCTGTGGTGGAGGAGGGTTCATCCACTTTAGGCCACCTTAACTTCCTGGTAGCTGTTGAATCTGAAAGACACCCAATGACAATAGAAGGCAGGCTCTGCAGGGCTCTGTGCTGACTGTAACTGAGAAAGCTTCCCAGATGTCCTGGTCTCTGAATATGCAACTCTTTTAATTCTGGAATAGCTTTTTTTTTTTTTTTTTTTTGGTTTTTCGAGACAGGGTTTCTCTGTGTAGCCTTGGCTGTCCTGGACTCACTTTGTAGACCAGGCTGGCCTCGAACTCACAGTGATCCGCCTGCCTCTGCTGCCCGAGTGCTGGGATTAAAGGTGTGCGCCACTACGCCCGGCCCCTGGAATAGCCATTTTAAAAGTATATAAGCAATTTCAAATTTTCTTTTCAAGTTTTAGTAGCTAAGTGTTAAGGCTTGGATATGAGGTATCAGCATCCTCATCCCCCAAGGCTCATGTGCTGGGGACTTAGCACCCAGGTGGCAGTGATCTCTTAGGGGCTCTGGAAACTTTCTCTGGTGGAACCAAGTTGCAGAATTCACTGGACAAAAGTGGATTCTGGAGGGTATTTTGTCCCTGGCATCCTGCTCCGCCCCGCCCCGTCCCAGTGAGATGCAGAGGTTCCTCTGCCACACAACCTGGGTCTGTACGTTCTGTCCAAGTCCATAGGGCCAACCAAACACGGAGTGAGGGAAATAGAGAGTAAAAAAATATTTTGAGGGCTGGAGCGATGACTCAGTGGTTAAGAGTGCTGCATGCTCTTGCAGAAGACCTGGGTTCAAATCCCAGGACCCACATGGTGGCTCACAACCAGCTGTAACTCCAGTTCTAGGGAACCCAATGCCCTCTTCTGACCTCCACTGGGACCAGACACAAAAGTAGTGCAGGATACACATGCAGGCAAAGCACCCACAAAAATAAAAATAAAATAAAACACCCCCCTTAAGCTGTTTATATCAGAAATTTTGGTCACAGGGAAGAAAAGCAAACCAGTATACTGGGTTTAAGAGCTAATATGTTAAAGTGACTTATAGCAATTTATACCAATGTGCTAGTGAATATAGAAGAACAAGCATTTGTACATGAATATATAATATATTCACATATCAAGCTAATTAACTTGAGGGTTAAGTTTTCAGTTACAATCATATTAGAGTACACTATAGCTGGCTGCAATTTAACTCCTTATATAACAATTAAAATGTAAGAAACTATTCATATTTGCAAATAATATACTAGTAAGGGGTAATATTCCAAATATACAGAGATTTCAAACAGATCAATAGCAAGAAAACAACTGATTGAAACAAAGGACCACAATAGCCATTTAAAAAGAAGAAGAAGAAGAAGAAGAAGAAGAAGAAGAAGAAGAAGAAGAAGAAGAAGAAGAAGAAGAAGAAATGGCCAGGTAAATGAAAAAAAAAAAAAGTCCATCTGGGGCTGTAGAGATGGCTCAGTGGTTAAGAGCACTGACTGATCTTCCAGAGGACTCAGGTTCAATTCCCAGCACCTGCAAGGCAGCGTGCACCCGTCTAACTCCAGTTCCAGGGGACCCAGCACCCTCACACAGACACACATGCAGGTGAGTTGCCAATGCACATAAAGTAAAAAAGAAAACAAATGTTCATCATCAGTAATCAGAGAAATGTAATTAAAACCTCAATGAAGAACCACCTCACCTCTGCTAGAACAGCCCTTTGCTTATGAAAAAGGCAAACGTGGCAAGGTGGGAGGGAGCAACTCAGCGCCTTGCTGAAGGGAGGGCACAGCAGCACCAGAGCCCGCGCAACACAACACGGACGGCCCTCAAAGCTGAGAACTAGAACTGTCACGCGATCTAGCGAAGCTTTGACTGAGTATGTGCCCAGAGGAAATGAATGAAATAAGCACTCCCGTTTCACTGCAGGGTTATGTGCAATGGCCGAAGTGGCTGTCAACTAGGCAATGAACAAAGGAAAGCGCGCAAGCCAGGCAGGTGGGAGGCAGAAGCAGAAGAGTACAAGATGGTGGCCACTCTGATCTATGTAGTGAGCTAACACTAGCCAGGGCTACACAGTGAAGCAAAACAAGAGGGGGGAAAAAAATATATATATATATACACACACACAGAGTAGAAAACAATCCAATCTTAAAAAATATTGTCATTTGTGACAACATAGATGAACCTGGAGGAAACTATGTTACATGAGATAAGCCTGGACAAGAAAGATAAATGCTGCATGCTCTCACTAATGTATAAAATTGAAAAAAGTTGCATGATATAGTAGTCTCAGCTCTGTAGAGGAACAGCACTTATAAAATGAATATATATAAAGATATATATGGGGGATTTATTATATATTATATATCATATAATATATATGTATATACCTTATATACATTTATATGTATATGTACATATGCATTAAATGCACATATTTTATAGCATAAATATATACCATATTATCCATACAATACACATATGTCTTTAATATATATTTTATGCATATAAAATATACATAATATATTATGTATAACATAATATATATGTTATACATAATATAATAGGGAATATATTCTATATGTACATATGAGGGATTTATTAGGATGGTTTACAGGTTGTGGTCAAGCTTGTTCAACAATGGCTGTCTACAAAAGGAAGGCCCAAGAATCCAATAGTTGTTTATTCCATGAGGCTGGATGTCTCAGCTGGTCTTCAGTATACATCAGAATCCAAAAGAAGCTCCAATGCCAGTGAAGGAAATGACTTGCCACCGAGAGCAAGAGCAAGCAGGCAAAGAGCTAAAGCTTCCTTCTTCCGGGTCCTTTATACAGGCTGCCACTACAAGGTGTGGCCCAGATTAAAGATGAATCGTCCCACCTCAAAAGATCCAGATTAAAAGATCTCACTCCGAGTAACTAATTAAGAATAAAAATCCCTATAGGTATAGCTAGCCGCTTGGGCTTTAGTTACTTCTAGATGCAGTCAAGTTGACAAGCAAGATTAGCCATCAAACAAGTGAAAGCAGAACCACCAGTAAGAACCACGGTGTCGGGTATGTGTGGGTGACACTGGTCAGAGGGTGACTCTCAGTGACAGGAGGGATGAGCTTCCTGAATGACAATGCTCTGAAGGGAAGCAGCTGGACCCGCCCACCTGTGTGGAGTGATGACTTGAGTAGAGCGGGGAGAAACACTTTTATATGTGAAGATGCTCGCATGAACGTCTCAGAGATCTGCTAACTACAAGAAGGGGTTCTCCAGCTGGGCAGCGGTGGCACATCCCTTTCGGTTCTTTGTTTTCTGAACCACGGTTTCTGTGTGCAGCTCTGGTTGCCCTGGACTCACCTGGCTCTGCACATTCCTTTAATTCCAGCACTTGGGAGGCAGAGACATGAGGATCTCTAAGTTCAAGGCCAGCGTGGAATACAGAGAGTGCCAAGATAGCCAGGGCTACACAGAGAAACGCTTCTCGAAAACAAAAAAGAAAGAAGAAAAAAGGAGCTTCTCAGAAGTCTTCAGGAGACTCACTTTCTCAGCCGTGTATCATAACATGACTCGTGCTGGTAAAAATAGATTACATGAAATCACAACTAAAACTTTATGTACAAGGAAAACCCACATTGGTTTTTTTTTTTGTAGCTATTGATAAATTTTTCATTAATAGTCATGGTACCTTTAATGTCTAACACTTGTAAAGATATTTTGAAATGAGAAGAATTTACTTACTGAGTTATATTCTACAGATCAGGAAAAGAGTATGATTCAGTTTTGTTGGCAGAATAATTTTGTAAGATGTATGTGAAGTCTGACCATTACTTATAAAGCACACATCACTGTTGCTGCTGCTGACAACTCTGAGGTCAGTCTTCTCAGACGAGTGGAAAACCACAAAATTTCTAAGGCATTAATATTTATGCAGCTCTTATGGTTATATTTTTAATAGCTGCTAGCATTTGTTCTCTGAATTATATACATATATATATATACACACACACATACATATATATACACACACAGACCCTAAAAGCATAGCTAGTGTAAGGGGTCTAGATTTCTTCCTGAGTCCAGTGAATTTAATATGTTTTTATAGAAACTAATAAATAATTTATCTCTAAAAAGTTTAAAAAAGGACCTAGTTCACGGAAGAAAGCTGCTGATCTAAAACCCTGACTATGATATTTTCAACTTCAGTCTATAATTGGAGCAAATGATTCCTTGTCAATAGACAGACCATCTAGGGAAGTTCTTGGATGGAATGGAGGACTGGTATTTTACAAAATAAGCAACTTGGTTAATTTTCAGAATTAGCAAAGTCGTAGGACCGTTTCCTGCAGATTACACAGTGGTCCTCAAATGATCCTTCCAGTAACTGATGGATAATTAACAGTGATCTAGATCTGGGTGGTGTCCCCCCCTCCCTCCCCTCCCGACGTTACTGACGGCAGTGTAATCAGACTTGCTTTGTGCTGTACAAATAAAGGGTGAAGAACGCTCACCTCACAGGTTTAAGAAGTACAAAAGGAGCAAGAACATCAGCACCTCAGTTCGTGTGTGTGTGTGTGTGTGTGTGTGTGTGTGTGTGTGTGTGTGTGTGTGTATGATGAAGATAAACAGTGGGTTCTCACCCATTAGTCTCTTTTTCTGTTCTTTCCTATCACTCAGGGCCTAACCAGACAGCTCATCCTACAAACTCAATTCTGATGATAACATCGCTCCATTTAATAATTCCGTGACTCTTTCATCTATTAAAACCAAACTCTCCCCTTCGCTGCCAAATCCTTGCACCACCAGGTTTGATCTCCCTGATGACACTGCGAGGTTATGATTAAAGCACTCCCGCGCTTCGGAGCTTACGATGTAGCCCCAGCTCCTACTTTCAGCCCGTAATCCTTCCCCATAAAAGCCTACCTGCTCGGCAGTGCCCATGACAGTAGACACAACATACAATCCCACTTGCTAAATGCCCGCTCTATGCCAGCATTTCCCAGTCACACGGGGCATTAACTCATGGATCCTTGACTCAGCAAAGTAGACATGGCCTTAATTTTAATTGTGAGAAAAGACTAGGTCTTACAAAAGCAAATACACAATCTCATTCCAAATTTCACCTTGTAAACCTGGACTGTACTGCCCACTGTCCACTTCAAGTATGACTTTTGTAGAGAAACAGCTGTCTCTCCAACCAGACGCAAAGTCTCCTTAAACTGGTGAAGGGAACTGTACTCTAGAGGAAAACAGTCGAGTCTCTAGACAACACACAACACACCCCATGCACAACAGCAGGCTGAGGAGAGGGATCACATATTGTTTTTAACAGCGGATCCTCAAAAATCTAGGGACTTGACTTGAACCTAGCAAAGATCCTGGTGTCACCTTTCCAGACTCTGCCAAGTGATTTGGATTCTAATCATAAAACACAAAGTCCCCAATCTGTTATATCACAGATGATTGCTTCCTTGGCAATTACGAAAGATTCTAATTTTGCTTCCTAGTAGCACTCCTTCCTTAAGCTTTAACGCAGAGCTGGATTCCTAACACGGACAAGTTTGCAAGTTAGAGGCGGCTCCTTAGCATGAGGGAGGAGGGACGGAAGTCATGGCTTGCCAATATCAGTACAAAATCAATTCATTTACATTTAGCCTTTTGATTGAAAGTTTTAAAAATATAGTTATATGGCAGTATAACAGTTAATAATAAGTCACAATTTAGAAAAAAGCAGATCTTGTAGAAAATAAGCTGATATCAAAATGTTATGCGCCACACTGCTTTCAAATGTTCTCATCCTCTGAATACCAACAAGCACTGTTTTACTGGAGCCCCGTTCATTTGTAGGGACCACGAAGCGCACACGCACTGGCACGCTCCTGAGTGGGCCAGCCGAGATGCTACTCAGGGAGAGGAGACAGCTCACAGAGGCAGGAGGGCAGCACTGTCACAAGGGAGTAAGGTGTAGAGCAGAGCAGCCGCAGCACCGGCAGCGCCACACACCTCAGTGCAACCGCTTGCATGCCGTGGGAGCCTAGCTGGGCGGAGTACTAGGGCACTGCTCTGGGAGGCTGTGTGTCTGTATGCTATGAGAAGAAAACTACTAAACGCACCGCATCTTCCAACAAGATACAACAAGCTGTAGCTCCCTGCGTCTGCCTTTAAGAAGCATCTTAAAGATCCTGTTAGTCAAGTCTTTTTTTGGCAGGGTGGGAGTGTGTGTGCCTTATGATGACTATTTTCTGGCTCCTTGTTGTCAATCAAGTGCCTTCTCCATTTTAATGTCTAAGGACATTAACTTTTCAAATCAACTTTCCTTAATGGCCAGTGCTCAAAGACTTTAAGTGGACATGAGGAATTATCCCTTCACTCCTTCCCAACATTACTATTACTACTTATCACCAAGCAAAAGCAGGAAAGATCCCATGGCGCACACTGGTTCCCTCAGCAACTGTGACTGTTTGCAGCAGTGTGTGAGTGTGCCACTGGAGAGGTATCTGTGATGGTCTCATAACATACTACGTATTAATGTTAATAATTCATTTTTCTTTTGGCTAATTATAATATTCCCTTATCAATGCTAAGACAAGAGTATCAAGTTTACAGTGAAGAATTAGATATTTTCATGCTCCCTTTTTCAAAAGACAGTTCCATATGACCAACCATGTGTATGCAGATATGCAGTCAGTGGTGTTTTAAAAAGATTCTCACAAAAACTAGGTTTTTAGAGACTGGAAGGATATAATATATTTTGTACAACTTATAGTAGCATAGTTTCATGAGAAGGAATTTTACAAATTCAACATCCATTTATCAACCTCTGTGTAAGTTAAATACTCAGCCTGAGGGAGACCCTAGGTGCGCCTTCTTACCTCAGGAGCAAACATGGTCTCATAGGTAGGATTATACTGAACTTCTTTGACGGCAGGGTCAAGGTGAACTCCAGTCTCCAGATCTTCCTAAAACAAAGCAAATGAACGTTATACATTTTCTAAGTGAGTATATAGTTTAGGAGCTGTATCAAAGTTGCACCAGTATTTTAGACATGTAAACACTGACTTCATGACTGTCACTTTAGTCACACAGCACTAATAATTATGATAACCAAAGAGTAATGAAACATATACAGTAATACAATTTTAGAAATAAAAATACATAATTTCTTATTTTAACATACTAACTTTATTAACTAAATAGGTTAACAGTGCCCAAAGCACTTCAATTAAGAAGTTCTAGCTTCCTCTCGCCACTGCCGTGTCAGCCCCCGATGCCTGGAGGCGCTGTCTAGGAGCCCCCGGCCCTGCACCTGGGAATCAGGTCTGCCGTCTTCACATTCCTTCCTGTGCTCCATTCCAAGTCTCCAGTCTAAGCCCAACCCTGCAGCAGACCACCCGGGCGGGCTGGCCTCCCTCTCTGTCTCTGCTCCCTGTGGACTCTGCTGAACTTGGTGGCAGAGCCAGCTGTCTTCCCCACTGGACCCTCTCAGCCCTCACTTCTAGCCCACCCTCACTCCTTCTGTTAGCCCCCAATATCTAGAAACACCTTCTACCCAGGACGCCCCGTGGCCACTAGAAAGGGACCCAGAAGCACTCCCTTACCAGGCCCCCCACAGCCACCACACTCTCTAAAATCCCAGAAAACAAAAAATGGGAGCCCCGCCCGGAACCATCGAGAAGTGAAGTGTAGTTCTAGTACGTCTGCCTTTATGTTACATGGTCTTTTCCCCTTCCAGCTTTTAATATTTTTTCTTTGTTCTGTACATTTAGACTTTTGCTTATTATGTGCAGATATCAACACCTAGGATCACAATCACCCCAAACCCAGGTGAGGAGACATCAGAGTAAAAACAATCAAAAGCAGCCAGACCTATGTCTTCACCAGAACCCAGCAACCCTATTCTATAGGCGCTAAGAAACGCAACACAGTTGAAGCACTCGACAAGAACTTCAAAATGGCGCCTATGAATATGTAAGAGGTCCTTAAAGGGAATATGAGTAAATCCATTAATATATGAAACTACAGTGAATGACTTGATGAAAACAGTTCCAGACAGGAAAGTAGAAACAGAATCTCTAAAGAAAATCCAAATTGAAGTAAAATTGGGAATGAATAATTAACAAATCAAACAAGCAAACCCCTCAGAGATGGTAAGCCTCGACAACAGAATATAAGAGATCAAAGAATGTCAGATTTGAAGACCAGATTTTTTTTAAAAAAGGGTGGGGCATTTCAGACAAAATGTTTTTTGTTTGTTTGTTTGTTTGTAAAAAAAAAAAAAAAGGTATGGGGCTGGAGGATGGCTCAGTGGTTAAGAGCACTGCCTGCTCTTCCAAAGGACCCAGGTTCAATTCCCAGCACCCACATGGCAGCTCACGAGTGTCTGTAATTCCAGTTCCAAAGGATCTGACACCTTCACACTAATGCACATAAAATAAAACTAAATAAATTATTTAAAAATAAAATAAAATAAAAAAAGGTATAAAACACCCAGAAAACTGGGACACTGAAAGATGAACTCTATGAATAAAAATAGAGGCAGGAAAAGAAACCCAGGCCAAAGGCACAGACAATAATTTCAACAAACCACAGAAGAGAGAGAATTCCCTTAGGAATTTTCCCTCGAGGAGGAGGTACCTATCAAGAAATACAAAGCACACAGACCACCCAACTGATTGGACCAGGAAAGAAACTCCTCCTGACACATAATAATCAAAACACTAAACAACCTCTCTTTAGGAGGCCACAATTACCCTGATACCTAGACCACATAAAGACCCAACAGAGAAAGAGTATTATGGATCAACTTCCCTTATGAACACAGATGCAAAAATTCTCAATAAAATTCTTACAAACCAAATATAAGAACATATTAAAAAGTTCATCTACCACGAACAAGTTGGCTTCATCCTAGAGATGCAAGGATAGTTCAACATACACAAATCAGTAGGTGCAATCCACCACATAAACAGATTTTTTAAAAGCCACATGATCATCTCCTTAGATGAAAAAAAAAAAAAAAGCCTTTGACAAAACCCACCATCCCTCCACGATAAAAATTTTGGAGAGATTAAGGAGACAAGGGACATAGCTCAACAACATAAAGACAATTTACAGCAGCAAGTCCATAGACAACATCAACCGAAGTGGAATGCTGATTCCACTAACATCACCAATTGGACAGGGCTGTGTCCTCTCACCACACCGGGCCAGCACAGTACTTCAAGTCTTAGCTGGAGCAGTAAGACAACTGAAGGAGATCAAGGGGACACAAATCGGAAGGCAAGAAGTCAATGTCGCCTTAATTGCAGATAATATGATCGTATACATAAGTGACTCTAAGAACGCCAACAGGAAACTCCTACAACTGATGAAGCACTTTTAGCAAAGTAGCAGGATACAAATTAACACACAAATCAGTCAGGCTTTCTATGTACAAAGACAGGGACTGAGAAGAGAATGGAACCAGAGGAATAGTACTTTACACAACAGCCTCACTAAAACGAGCTTGGGAAACTCCAACTGAGCCAGTGAAAGACTCGTATAGTAAAACGCTAAGACATTTAAAAAAAGAAATTAGAGTAGATATCAGAAGATAGAAAAACCTCCCATACTCATGGGGTGGTAGCACTAATATAGCAAAAAATGTCCGTCCTCCCAGAAGCAATCTATAGATTCAATGCGATCCCCACCAAAATTCCAACACAATTCTTCACAGAAATTGAAAGGACAATTTTCAGCTTCATATGGAAACACAAATCAGCCAGGAGGGCTAAAACAATCCTGAATAATAAAAGAACTGTTGGAGGTGTTAGCATCCTTGATTTCAAACTGTACTACGGAACTATACTAATAAAAATAGTACTAACATAAACACAGAGATGTGTTGATCACGTAATCAAACTGAATACCAAGACATGTGTCCAGACACCTGGTTTTTCATAAAGAAGCCAGAAATATACCCTGCGGGGGATGGAGGGTGGGGGCTGGGGCACGGAAAGACAGCATATTCAACAATTGGTCAAACTGGATAACTTCATGTACAGAAAAAAATATAATTAGATCCATACTTATCATCCTGCACAAAACTCAACTCCAATTGGATCACAGACCTCAATGTACGGCCATCATACCTTGAATCTGACAGAAGAGAAAGTGGGGAATAGCCTTGAACTTGCTGGTATTGGGAAAGGCTTCCTGAACAGAACACAGTAGCGCAGGCACTAAGATTACCAATTTATAAATGAGATCTCATGAAACAGAAAAGCTTCTGTATGGCCAAGGGCACCATCATTAGGACAGAGTGCTAGCCTACAAAATGGGAAAAGATTCTCACCAACTACCTATCTGATAGAGGGCCAATATTTAAAATATATGAAGAACTCAAAAAGAATCAGACACCAAGAAAGTAAATAACCCAATTAAAAAAATGGGGTACAGATGTAAACAGACTATTCTCAAAAGAGGAAACACAAATGGCTAAGACATAATTAAAGAAATGTTCAGCATCCTTAGTCATCAGAATCGCAAATCAAAACTACTTTGAGATTTTTCATTTTACACCAGTCACAGCAGCCAAGATCAATAAGACAAATGACAGCTCTGGCTGACAAGGATGCAGAGGGAACACTTATTCGTCGCTGGTATAGTGCAAACAGTATAGACATTGGTGTAGTGCTTCCTCAGGAAGCTGGGGGTCTGTCTACCTCTAGATCCAGGTATACCGCTCTTGGGCATATACTCAAAGAACACTATATCCCATTACAGAGATGCTTGCTCAGCCATGTTCACTGCTGCTCTATTCATAACAGCCAGAAATTGGGAACAGACTAGATGACTGATAACAGATGACTGGATAAAGAAAATATGGTATAATTACATAATGGAATGTTGCATAGCTGTCAAAAAATGAAATCACGAAATACACAGGTCAATGGATATAGTTAGTAAAAAATCTAGACATCTCTAGCCACCAAATAAATCCTCCAGTGCCAGGAATGAATTACATCTAATCAAGCTGTTGGTGAAAGGGACCTCATGGAAACCCTCAAACAACTCAGGCTACTGACAAGGCTATTGGTGGTTCTCCACAAACTGATAGTAAGGCCTTATTGCTAAAGACAACACCTACATAACTCAATGGACAGGGAGAAGTCAAGCCGGAGCCTTCCCAGAGCCTTCACTCCTAATGACTAGCACTCACTGACAGCTACTGTGCGTGCGACCAGGACAAAGGTGTGCATCAACCTAGCCACAAACCCTTCTAACTACAATGGTGACCTGCCTGAAACACTGCAACAGTGGCACAAAGGTTGGGAGTAACCAACCACACGATCTGCTTATGGAACCCATGTCTGTCACTGCTCGGGTGGCCAAAAACCTGAGACTTAATAGGCCATGGGAGAAAACCCAATACTACTGTCCTGTTAAAGATATGGAATGACACAGTTCAGTGTCTTGCTCAGCCGTCATCAGAGAAGCGTCCCCTTGGAGTAGATGAGAATGAAGACAGAGGCCCACAGCTGGACAACGTACAGGGGTAAGAGACTTGGAACACTCAGTCCTAAAAGGGCTGTCTCCATCGAATCCCTCCCCTCAGGGCTCAGGAAATTCTGAGGAAGAGTTGGTAGAAGGACAGAGATAGGAAGAGCCAGTGGGGATAAAGGACATCAAGGAAATTAGACCTTCTAGAGACAACGGGAGCCATGCACATATGAACTCATAAAGACTGTGGCAGTACACACACGGCCTGCAGAGTCTAAGCTAGATAGGGTCCTAGTGCCGAGGCAGGGCGGGGCTGGGGCATGGACACAAGCCCATCCCTAACCCAGAAGCTATTTCCAATTGATAGTCACCCTTAAAGCAGTGTTCTCCAACGGGGTCTCACTAGGTACACAGACCACTCTTTAGGGAGGACCCACGCTCCGTAGGAAATGGCCAACTCAAAAGGAACTCAATGGCAGTTTTGAAGGTACTTTGTCTGGCCTTCCCCCTCCCATAAACCTTACAGGATTTTTGTGTTTCTCATCTTGTGTTTTATGGGATTTTTGTGTGTGCAAATGTTTGTATCTAGGTTTGTATGTTTCCTGTACCTTTTTTTTCCTTTTTCCCATTTGTTTTGTTTTATTCTCATTTGTTTTTATATTATCTTTATTATTTTGTCTAATCTTACTATATATATATTTTAAAGATGTCTATTTTGTTTCCTAATAGAGAGATAAAGGGTGTGGATCTGAGTGTGTGGGGGAAGAGCTGAGGATCTAAGGATCTCTTAATACACACACACACCTCATTTCTGCTGTATTACACTAATTTCTGCTTTAAAACAAAACAAAACAAAACAAATCAGCAAGTATTTTGATGCTTTTTCTGCCTACCCCACTGGTTACTACCCCACATCACAGGCATCCTGCGCTGTTACTACCTTGAATCACAGGCATCACGCTGGTACTACCCTTTATCACAGGCATCCCACGCTGGTACTACCCTGTATCACAGGCAATCCACGCTGGTACTACCCTGTATCACAGGCATCCCATGCTGGTACTACCCTGTATCACGGGCATCCCATGCTGGTACTACCCTGTATCACAGGCATCCCACACTGGTACTACCCTGTATCACGGGCATCCCACACTGGTACTACCCTGTATCACAGGCATCCCACGCTGGTACTACCCTGTATCACAGGCATCCCACGCTGGTACTACCCTGTATCACAGGCATCCCACGCTGGTACTACCCTGTATCACAGGCATCCCACGCTGGTACTACCCTGTATCACAGGCATCCCACGCTGGTACTACCCTGTATCACAGGCATCCCACGCTGGTACTACCCTGTATCACAGGCATCCCACGCTGGTACTACCCTGTATCACAGGCATCCCACGCTGGTACTACCCTGTATCACAGGCATCCCACGCTGGTACTACCCTGTATCACAGGCATCCCACGCTGGTACTACCCTGTATCACAGGCATCCCACGCTGGTACTACCCTGTATCACAGGCATCCCACGCTGGTACTACCCTGTATCACAGGCATCCCACGCTGGTACTACCCTGTATCACAGGCATCCCACGCTGGTACTACCCTGTATCACAGGCATCCCACGCTGGTACTACCCTGTATCACAGGCATCCCACGCTGGTACTACCCTGTATCACAGGCATCCCACGCTGGTACTACCCTGTATCACAGGCATCCCACGCTGGTACTACCCTGTATCACAGGCATCCCACGCTGGTACTACCCTGTATCACAGGCATCCCACGCTGGTACTACCCTGTATCACAGGCATCCCACGCTGGTACTACCCTGTATCACAGGCATCCCACGCTGGTACTACCCTGTATCACAGGCATCCCACGCTGGTACTACCCTGTATCACAGGCATCCCATGCTGGTACTACCCTGTATCACAGGCATCCGAGCTGGTACTACCCCACATCACAGGCATCCGTGCTGTTACTATCCTATATCACAGGCATCCGCGCTGGTACTACCCTGTATCACAGGCATCCCACACTGGTACTACCCCACATCACAGGCATCCGTGCTGTTATTATCCTGTATCACAGGCATCCCGCACTGTTACTACCTTATATCACGGGCATTGCCTTTATTATGTGATAATAAGTCACCTTCCCATTTCCCCTGACCTTCCTCCTGCCACAGGAAGGAAAAAAATATTTTTCTGCCTGTAGTCTTATGGAATGTTTTATTTTTCACAGTATTTGAGATGCATTATTTATTGCACAAAGCTTTTACTTACATTTTATATCCTTATATGCCTCAAAGAATGCAGGGCAGGCAGCACATGCCAATAAGTATTTGTTAAATTAAAACGATGAAAGAGAATATAAATCCACAGAGAAATTACGAAGAATAAAGCTGACTAACAGTCACTGGATTTGGCACAGCCTCGGCCCGAGTGATTCCGTACTGAGATGGACTACCAAAGGCGGATGTGGAGAGCAGTGCTGTGGGTGAGGGTGTGCAGAGCAACACAGCAATGCAGCTCACTAAAGGGTTAAAAAAGAAAACAGATAGAAACAAACAAACAAACAAACAATGATAAAACCCCAGAAGAACGAGGGTGTCAGATGGAAGGATTTCCAGAATACAACGTTTTTCTTCTTCCTTAAGGAAAGTCTAAGTCGGAATACAGTCACAGAGGGAGAGGCACAGGGCAGGGGCATGCAGGGGCTGCTGGGCCATTCCTGGAATCCCACCACAGGGAAGGCTGGGCGCTAGGATCTGAGTTCAGGCCAAGCTGACGACACAGAAAGAAAGAAGAGAAAAAGAAGGAGGGGATAACCAACATATGGGGACACAACAAGAGGTGGGAGGGGGCAGAGCGCAGGAACCAGCGGGAAGCACCAGTGTGTTCTGAAGACGGCTCTTAGAGACAGCAAAGGGCTGATAACGGGTGAGAAGCTGGCAGCCAGAAATGATCTTTTGAATTACTTTGTGTAGTTAAGGTGGTAAGACACGTACGGCAAGTTCAGATTTGGCCATTCAGCAGCTGTTAACCTACAACAGACAAGGCTGCCGCCTTCGTGGGATTTTGGTCTAGTGGGAAAGACAGACAATAACCTATATAATAAACATATATAGCTTTCTCTAAGAAGATGAATGCCATGAAAAGAGGAATTTAATGATACAAAGCTATTAATGCTTTTGTGGTGGGAGGCAGAATGCAACCTTTAGCCTCATTTCTTAGCGCTGCTCCTGTTTTTGTCGTTTTAAGAAAGGGTTTCTCACTGGCCCAGAACTCGCCAACAGGCTAGGCTGTCCAGCCAGTGAGCCCCAGGGCTCCTCCGTCCCTCCCTCCCCAGCCCTGCTCTTGTGTGTGCACCGCCATACCTGGCTTCCTCTTATGTGAGTTCCGGAGCCTCCTCAGGCCCTTGTGTCTGTAAGGCAGGCACTTTGCTAGCTGAGCTATTTCCCCAGCGGATTTCACATGGTCTTCAAATCGTTCCTGCGAGTTAAGCTACAAGCAAGATGAAGGCACTCACACTAATGCACTACTAGAACTAAGGATAACAGGGGAAGAGTCTAAAGCAAGCACAGGAAGGAGGGAGGGAGGGGAACAGAGGGAGGGAGGGAGGGAGGAAGGGAAAGAGGGAGGGGCGAGATGGCTCAGAAGGTAAAGGTAGGCTTGACCCCGAAAACCTATGAGATAAGAGAGAAGTGATCCCACAGCTGTCCTCTAATTTCTACAGGTGTACTAACCTGCCCTCAACACGCACGCACGCACGCACGCACGTGTGCACACACACACACTTAATACAAATGTTAAGTAATACAACACAACTGAGTGTATTCATCAGGGTTCTCAGCTGCAAACAGAACTTTCCCTGACAGGTGAGAAGGTACTGAGTCCTTATGAAGTTCTCTTAGCATCTCTAGGAAGGTCAGGGATGTAGCTTTGAGAAGCAGGCAGATGGAATCACAATCCAAACACAGATTGCAGGGCCTATCTAGTGTGCAAAACAATTTCCTGTGACTGAACACTACTAAACAGCTGCTGCTGTCATGGTGAACTGCTGGTGTTGGCCACCACTGCCACTCAAAACCCTCATTCTTTGCCCTGCTGTGGATGTGTTTATAGCTAGAAAGTTCAGGGGGACCTTAAGAGCTTGTGTGGAGGTTCTGGCAGGGAGAACAGCGACTCCCACACCACTGACCCAAGACCAGTCCTCCTTTATTCTATTCTGGGAAGGCCCCTCTCAGTGCACAGCTTTGAGAAGGACAACTGCCCAGCCAGTCAGATCAGCCAAATCAACAATGTCACAGCCAGATCACCCTCACACTAAAAAACAAGTAAGTACAAAGTAGAAAGCTCATGTGGGTGCTTCTGGCTAAGCCCAACCTGAAAGGGAGCTGGGTGAATGGAAAGTAGAGTTTCAATTCCTGATGGTGGGTGTGAGGGGGGAGCACTCTTTACAGCAAGCCTCTTCTCGGAGGGAGCTGAAAACCAGGAGAACTAAAGATAAACCACTTAAGACCTTTATTGGCTAGTTTAGTGTCAACTTGACACAAATTAACACCATCAGAGGAAGGAGTCTCACTTGAGGAAATGCCTTCTTAAGATGCAGCCTTAAGGCATTTTCTGAATTAGTAATCAGTGGGGGGGATGGTGCCATCCCTCAGCTGGTGGTCCTGGGTGCTGTAAGAAAGCAGGCTGAGCAAACCACAAGGAGTAAGTAAGCAGCACCCCTCCATGGCCGCTGCATCAGCCCCCGCCTTCAGGTTCCTGCTCTGTTTGAGTTCCTGCCCTCACTGCTTTTTATGATGAACTGTTTCTTGAAACTGTGAGCGAAAATAAAACCTTTCCTCCAAAGCTGCTTTTGTGCTCATGTGCTTCATCACAGCTATAGCAATCCTAGCTAAGAGAGTACGTTAGGATACACACTAGCCTAACTAGAGCCAACACTGGAGCCTTGAGGCAATGTCAAACCCATTACTGTAAAGGTAAAAACACTGCATAAACTCAACAAAACCAAAATTAAATACCATTACCTCTTAACAGTCAACCCCTAGCGCAAGCTATCTAAAAGAACACGTGGCTTTGCCACATTCCTACCTCCTCAATGGACTTTATATGGTGTAGTTGTCAGCACTACTAAAGAGTATCTGGGTTGCCAGCTCTTCCCAATTAAAGATATTTAGAAGACTCTAAACTTGAGTTATTTTGAACAGAGTATGCATGGTGAGACATCAACTTTTAAATACAAAGTGTGATTGAAAAAAATTAACCTTTTACAATTGCAACCCATAAGCAATAGATCATAACCCTTCACCTTGGGTAAAATTACAGAATGACCTGAACAACCCTGCAGAAAAAGGGCGGTTACTTTAAACTCAACTAGATAAATGTGAACGGTACCACAACTTACTTAAATCTCAGGAGGAGTCCAAAGCCTACTAGGCATGCAATTGGAATTACCACAGAATTACAAAGGGTTTCTATCCAGTTGCAATTAGTCACAAAAATTAGGTGCTTTTCACATTTCTTCTGGTGCACATGTAAGAAAGCAGACATAAAAATATTATGTAAACTATAAAGGTCATGATATAAGCATTCTGCCCAAAAAGAAATTAAAGTTACGCTACAGGTGTAAGAGGCAGTATTTGCGTTTTACTCATGTTGGCTATGTTAACAAGGAATCCATTGGAGGAAAGTAACAGCCATTGTCTAAAATGCCCGTTTTTAATTTTTATTACATTTATTTACTTAGTTAACTTATATAAAGTTGTTGTTTTTTGAGGACTGCCTATGCCTCCCGAGTGTGCCAACATGCCAGTATAATAAATAATTCTTGCAATCCAGTAAGGCTTCTCTTTTGTTTTGTCTTTATCTGGCTACAACATCCAGGCTGCCCCTGAGCTCCTGGTCCTCCTACCTCGGCCTCAGCTGTGGCAAGTACAGATGGGTGCCACCACGCTAGCCCAGTGCAGCACACGTATGAAGTAGTGATTTCGAATGTGCAAAGGGAACAATGTTTAAGAACAACAAAATGCTCAGTCATTACCATATATGTAGATGGAATTCCAGAACTGGAGGAGAACGGGGCTAGAGTGATGCGTAGCAAAGAGAACTGTGAGCTTCCCAGAAATACTCAAAGATCCACATTCCAAAGAAGTCTATCCACTGCTAAAGAAACTCTACAGAATTCTAAGTGGAATAATGAATAAAACGAAACCCACAAAATTATTTCATAGAAAGAACAATGAAACCATATGTTAAATAAAAGAAGTGGTTGTCTAATTGGTCAAAAGAAAGAAAATAAAATCACTTTCAAGGAAAACTAGATTCACTAGGAAAGGGCAACTGGTCTGTTGTCAGGAACAACTGAGCAGGATAAAATATCGTAAGTGAGCTGACAGAAAGTGTCAGCTAAGGAAACTAAACCTGGTAAAGTTATCCCTCAGGAAAGAGCATCAAACACGGACACCGGAAACACAAAGGAGCAGTGAGATCACTCGCCACCATCAGCCGTGGTGTAAAGAGACTGCCTGAAGAAGCAGCACAGCAGAAGCAGCCATCTCTGCAGATGAGACGCAAGCAGCACGGCCACTCCCGCTGTCTCGTGGCGTCTGTGTTTGCACACACATCAAACGACGGTCTTAAGAAGGCGGGGATGGGAGTGAAATGGAAGCAGGGCTTGTGCTGCTTAGAAAGTGAAGGTACTGAGTAACTCAGACATGTAGTTTCTAGGGTAACCGCTTCATAGAAAGTGGGTGCATGACCTGCAAATGACAGCAGATAAAGGACACAGCGACTAAGGAAACATCTAGAAGCATGGATGCCCGCCATGCTTCATGCTTTTCTTCTACTATATTTTTAACAGCACATGTACAGCCTGACATGTATAAAACTATACTCAAAAAAGGGAGACGGCTGCACCTCACTGGTTTTATATTATTTCCGAGGATGTAGCTCAGGTGACACGAGTGCTTTCCTTGGCACACACAAAGTCTTGCTGTGGATGGAATGAATCGTGACACAGCTCTAATCTCAGCACTTGGGATCAGAAGTTCAAGGTCACCCTTGGCTTCCTAGTGAGTCTGAAATCAGCCTGGGGTACCTGAGGGCCTGTCTACACACAAACAACCCAAACTACCTTGTTATACCTGTTGTTGTTTTTGATTTTTTTTTTTTTGTTTTTGCTCAAGGGCAAATTCATGGTTACATGTAAAGCCTATCTTTTTGTGCCTAGTTTTTAGTGTAGATGCATTAAGGGGCCGTTGGGTCATGTGACCTGCGTTACTGAGCATTATTTTGTGATCTAGCACAGGGGTTGGCAAACTCCAGGATACAGACAAAATTTAGCCCACAGACTATGTTTTGTACTGACAAAATAGGAACGGTATTTACAGAAGTTCTATGTGGTCAACAGTGTAAAATACTTATAATTTGCTTCTTTATTGAGGTTTTCTAATTTCCAATTTATTACATAACCAGTTTTTTTTTAAAAAATCCTTTAATGTCTATGTGTGTGGGGGGGGTACATGTGTACACATCTGTGTGCAGGTGCACTGTGTGCTTGTGGAAGCCTGAGCTGCTGTCAGTGTCTTGCTCAATCGTGCGTCACTTTATTTTCTGGACAGGTCTCTCACTGACCCCGGAGCTCACTGGAGAGCTAGCGAGCCAAGGAATAAGTTGACTGCTGACCTCCACAGGTGCTGTAATATACGAGCACCCCCGCCCCCAAAGAAGTAACACAACAGGGCTAATTAGTATCAAAATACATAGCATCAGATCAGCCTCCAACAGGCATACATTTACTTTTTGGCCAAACACTCTTTCTTACTCACAAGAAGATCAGTCAAACAAATGCATGCATCTGCACACTTCTCAAGTCTTTCCCTGCCCATTTTCTAACCATTTGCACTCACACTTACAACATATGACCTTCCCTTCTCCCCTGCACACAGCGAATGCTGGTGCACCCTGCTCATCTCTTAGGACGGAACCCAGGTGGCCGGGGATCCAGCCAGCTCTGAACGAACCTCTGGTCTCTTAGAGGTTGATGTCATCTGGTTTTCTTTACTTACTGAACCAATTCCTCAGAGACTGCCATAAGCGAGCTTTAAAGACAACCCCTCCCTGCCAGCGCCTGCTCAACTCCAAATCTGACTCTCAATGTCCATCCTTGGTCAAGAGTTTTTCTTTTAGTTTTTTCCTAGTCTTTGACCGAATTCCCCTAACACTTGTGCACAAGGCAACAGAGAGATACTAGTAGTCTGTGGGCCCCAGAAACAAGTGGGTAAGTGATGCTCCTGGAACATGACAAAGATGCTTAGACCCAGGAAGGGACACGTGCACTGAGGCTGGGGACCACGGTTCTAGGTGTGTGAGGGAGGAGAGGGTATCTTGAGGGGAGAGTTATACTTGTGGGGCTTTACAGAGGACTCGGCACGGGACGATGGTGGGCTTCAGGAGCTGTATGAAGAACTGAGTGCTTGTCTAATAGACGGTTGGATGCTGTTGGACTGGGATGTGATGTGATGAAATCTGCATTTAGAATGAACAATCTTAATGTTCTGTGGAAGAAAGAAGTGGGTACGGGGCTAGAAGGCAAAAGGAGGTAGAGCACAGAAAGTTATTCTCGTTTTAAAGGAAATGAGACTCCGAACTAAACAGTGGCAGCCGAAGAAGAAAGAGACATTTGATAAACGTCACTCAGCTACAGTGGGAAATGCAGCCGTCACTCAAAGGCAAAGGCTATAAAAAGGTCAGGAGCAATTCCTAGGGGAAATAAGGACACTGTGAAGGATGTGCTAAGGAAAACAGAAAGGAAGAAACTGACTTGAAAATGTAAAGCACCTAATGAGCCAGAGGTACCAGCTGGCTTAAGGGGCCGAGGAAAAGAAACGTGAGGAGCTTTCTGTCCCGTGACTTGGTCAAGGGGTAGGACATGGATCAACTAAAACAGGAAATAGAAAAATGGACTTAGAGAGAAAGAAACTTAAGCCTTTAGCACAATATGCAAAGGGGTCTCCAGAGCCACCCTGGATGAGATTCTTTTAAAATTAGGACTTAGCTAGCAAGGAGTTTAAGACAAGGGTTTATGGGGATAATGCATGTACTTCGTATAGCTAAAATTGCTTTGCATTTTTGAAAGCTGGTAGCTAAACCTACTTGAAAGATGAGTAAGGACTGGCTCAGAGCTCCTAAGCGACGTATCCAAGGTGACCACGTGGGCTGAGTGCCGGAGGCAGATAAGCCTAACACTGGTATCTTGGTTCATGCTTATGTTACCTTGAGGCACCTGAAGCACATATTGTGCTCAGAATATGAGAGGCCAGGTGTACTGAAACTTGAAATAAGGGCACAGACCCAGAAGGGTATGCCAGCGAAAGGGATGGCAGAAGAACGGGGAAGGGAGGACCCAACAGCTGAGGATAGCCCAGGGGAAGCCAGGAGGGGAAAAAAGCACTGACAGAAAGGAATGACAATAGTGTTATTAGTTAAGGAGAGTCAAGCCAGAAGAATGGAAGGCTTAGGACATCATTCCCAGCAAGGAGTTAATCAAGAAGCCCAAGTTAGACTGCACTGTGACAAAGATGGGACGGATGCACAGCACTGAAAGTTGAGATGTCTAAGGGACAGACTGAGGAGGCTGCCGAAAAGTCCTTAAGTTGGGAGAGCTTTGTTTTGTTCTAAAGATGGGTTTCCCGGCATCCTTCCATGCCAGATGTCCTTATTAAAAAAAGTAAAATTTCATAAATGACTCATCAAAACCTGTAAACGACATACACAAACAAGATCCACGGACACCCTAGGAAGAAATTTTTGTGGTTTCCCACTTCACAGGTTACCCAGGGCTAACCACAGATTGATGCTCTCTGTAGGTTCAAGCTACACCAACCTCAGACAACCCAAGTCTTCACCTGTTTGGAAACCATTTACCTTAAATGGCTTCTCTTTCTTTGAACTGAGTTTTGTTTTGTTTTGTTTTTCAAAAGAGAGGACCTGTTTGAGCAATCTACAAAAAAAAAAAAAACAAAACAAAACATACTTCTACTTTATTTTTTATTGTGGTGATTTTTCCCCCTTCCTAGTATTCAATCTAATCTGTAACTACTTTGTTTGTCTACTTTTAATTGGTTGCTTCAACCCACTAGGATGATTCCAGCATTCACTACGGCAGCAAAGATGCTCTGCTTTGTTGGCCTTTGTGGCTTCAGTACTGTTGTTTCTGGAAAATAATACATGCTCGACAAAGAACTAATTAGCAGGGCTTTCCTCTTTATCAACGTCCTTGATTGGGTTCATGCATGCTACTTCGTAAAGTTACTGTCCTTTCCCCACCCTTTGTGTTAGCATACAGAATCAAAACAGCTAACGTGTATTCCCTTTTCACTAGAAATTAGGCTCTGTGCTATAACCATTACCACGTAATTTCACTTAATCTTTACAACAACGTCCCAATAAATATATACGTTTTTATTCAACTATCTTCGTTGCACAATTGTACAAAGGAAGTTGTGTCATTTGTGTGAAACCAGAATTCGAGACGAGGTCCTCGAAACCAAAGCGGTGCCTGGCCATGGCTCGATTCTAGTGAGGGCACAAATTCTAGTTAGAAAGTCCCGATCCAATTTTATCTATGTTCTGAACTTACATCTGCTTTAACGACGCTACGTCCTAGTCCACAAACTCAAACTTCCCTCCTCTCTTGGACCACTTTTATCCGATGGAGACACGAGGGATGGGGGTTAGTAGAGGGCTGTCCGGTGCTTCTAATTGTGGAGGAGGATGTGGGAACAGATGTAAACGCTAGTAACTTACTTTTCAGTACTGAGGTAAACCAGCATCTAACCGGAGACAGGGGATTTGGGAGCTGAAACTAATTCACGAACTCTTGAGTGGCAAAAAAAACAAAAAACAAAAAAAAACCAACCCACTTACCTTAACTGCCACCTCCGGAGCCGAGTCCACCGCCACGGTTAGAGAGGGCTTGGCTGAAGGCGATTTGGTCAAGTGCATGAGAGAGTCCGCGGCTGGCAGCGGACACCGACTGCCTTCACTGTCGGAGTCCGATTCGGACCCGGAACCCGAACCATACGAAGCAGCTAGAGCTGCAATCGCAGCCGACATGACTGCAACAGATCCTCTCTGCTACGGCCAGGCCAGGGCGGAAGAAGCAGCGTCTCCCAGGTCCTGACAGATTGTCACAGAACACGTTATTTACCTCCTTTGACGACAAACCATTTATAACTTTTCGAAAAAAAACTTAATGATTAAAACAATAACTGTATCAGGACTTGAGGTTCGCAAGAATTTACCTAGAGAAGCACAAGGAATTACAACTACTTATAACTTTCAGGACCTCGCTGATTAAAGACCCAGTTCTGATACCTTTGAAGCTTCGAGATCCTCCACTCCCGGCGTGCAGCGCGGCGGGGAGCGCGAGGCACCATGGGAAATGTAGTTTGAGGAGAGGAGGCGGAGCCGGGCAGAGGGGGTGGGGGTGGGGGTGGGGAGAGGTCTGCCTTCGATCCCGCCCCCGAAAGGATGGTTCATTCAATTGGATAGCATCTTCCCTCATTCCCTTAGCCCAGCACCGTTCTCTCCGGCCCCCTCCCCCAAAGTGCGGCTTGGGCAATACCACAGAGCCTCGGGACAGGGGGAAACGCCGTCCTCTTGCCCACGAGCCGGTAAGTGGGCGGATGCTAAGCCTCCCTCCACGCCGCCCGCCGCCCCGCGGGGCTCGAGGGGAAAGTGCGAATCTGAAGTTCCGAGACCTGGGACCGGTGTGGCGCAGCCCCGGGAGGAGGTGGTGAGGCCAGGCGGCGAGCGCCCCGCGGCTCCCCCTGCTGCAGGCTCCGGGTCCTGGCGCCCGGTTGTGGAGCGTCGCGCGGGGAGGGGGCGGCGCAGGGCAGCGGCGGCTCGCGGTGTTGTTCGCTCGCGCGTCGCGCGCACCGCGGCTCGGGCGACCGGCGGGCGCCCCCGGCGGCATTCCCGGCGGCATTCCCGGCGCCGCAGCCAGTGCCCGGCGCGCCTTCCACCCCGCAGCCCGACGCTCCCGAGGGGGCCGCTCGGTGGAGTCCCAGCGCGGAGCTGGACCGGCGGCGGCCGCCGAAGCATGAAGAAGGGGTAAGGCGCGAGCCCCCCACGGTTTCACGGTGAGCACGAGTCTCTCAGGAAATTTGTCCTTTTTCTTCCCGGGGTCCTGACAAGGGACACTGTTGTGCACCGGCCGCCGGAGCCGAGAGGGGCGTGTGTGTGAACCGGGGTCTGCGGCGGCGGCGGCGGCGATGGCTGGGCGCGCCGCCCCCGCCCCCATCCCGGGCTCCCCCGCGCCCGCCGCCCAGCAGCCCCGGGCTGCGCGTGGAGGACGAGGCGCAGGGAGCGACCCGAGGCTGCTCCCGGGTGCGGCGGCTGCTGTTCTCACCTGCGATGCGGGGTTCCGGACTCCGACCCCTCCGCTCCGCTCCGCCCGCCGTCGTGCCTCGGCACCGGCGAAGGCTGCAGCCCGCCGCGGAGCCCCGGCTCGCCCTGCGTGCCGCTGGCTCGGGAAAGCAAGCCCTGGCCGTGCATCTTTGCGCCGCGGCTCCGTGTGCACGACCGCGGTAAAGCGAGTGCGGGTATCCCTTTATTTTCCATTTTGGAAGAGAAGGCAAAGCGGTTGCCGGCTCTTCTGATGCCTGGGAATTGGGGAGGTTCCTCGCGCAGAGTTAGGGAGACGCTCGCTGGGCTCTGATGTCGATAGGACTCGCCCATTGTGCCACCCAGATAATTATTCAACTATGCAGCATCCATTGCACCTTTCCCATTTTCCTTTTCCCCTAGCTACAGCATGCCCCCTAGCTTCCGTACTCTGACACCTTCTCTTGCACTTGCGGATGATGAACTAGAGTAATGCTGAAAAGAAAGCTCATCCGATCCGAACGTTCACGACCTGCCCTGTGTGACTGAGTAATTGATTACTAGCTAGAATAGGTACGACTTACCCTTTACTATACAAAATGTACCTGAGGTTCTATTTACCTTTTTCTTGATGGTCACATATTTGCTAAGTCTTTCTGTTAAGTAGTTTATTAGTTGTTCAGTCCATTGATGTTTGTAAATTTAATTTGGTAAACTTTCATTTTTCTAATTGTTGATAGCAGCATGACACAGCTGCAAATGTAACCCCAGTCGCAACTGAAAGGAACAGTTTATCCTTGATGATCTGACTTTCTGATAAAGCAATTTTAATGATTTTGGATATTTGAATAAAGTACTAAATACACAATTTTGTTTTGAGTAAGCAAAGTTTTGTACTTTGTAAAATGTTTGATTGCTAATCATAACCTTCATTTGAATGAAAGGGTTTAATATGGGGGGGGGAATCTTAACTCCCTAACTTACTTGGGTCTTGCTTTTCACTTAGCTATTTTTACAGTACATTTTATTGCTAGTTATAGATTTTCTTCTTTATTTTTTTCTAACTTTTACCGAGATGGATGATAAGATCCGGTTTTGAATACTCTACCTTAAGGAGGAAATATATTTTTGAAAACATAAGAAACAAGCATAGTTACATCTTGTTTAAATGATATTATTTAAAAACAGATTATTAGCTACCAGAAACATCTGGCTTTGCTTTTTGTCATCCTCCCTCTCTTCGCGTGTTTGAGCTTGATTTGTTCATCCTTTTGATAAAAACAGGATCACACACAGATAATGCAAGAGTTCAAAGGTGCTAGAAATTGTTTAATGGAACTTGTAAGTGGCATACACAGAAATTGATGGTGTAGAATTATTTATTTTATTTGCCATTCACAAAATGGACATCGCTTTGCCTTGGTTTTCCAACATGTAAGTGGAAAAAATACTCTTTTATTCCACGAAGATAATATACCTTAATTCAGAGAAGATGTTTTCATACTACTTGTAAGCTAAGTGTTTTAATTTATGAATCGTGAAAATGCTTCCGTATGCTTTTCTATGGCACCTGAGAAAGGCTGACTTAGCATTCGAGTTTGCTTTGATGAGGTGGTATTAACTTGAATTTATTTCTCGTTTTTTAAATTATAGACCTCATGCCCACATATAATAAGTATATAGTTAATACTGACAAAAATAGTTGGTAACAAGTAGAATATTAAGTTAAATTTGTGAAAAGCCTAGAAAATGCTGAAGATCTTTTAATTTAGAAATTTTGGTTAACAGATTTCATAATTGTGGTCACTTACAAGATAGACTGTAGTGCAGCTTTATCACTTGGCTTCCGAAATGCCCATATATGAGGGAGTGCATTACTATAGTATAATAACTCTTATTTTTTAACTTAATTTTAAGGATAATTTAATATATCTTTTCCAAAGGCTTGATCTTCAGTAGAGAGTATTTTTGGTTTCTTATTGAGAGACTAACTCCTTTATATTCATAGCAAAAGCTACTGTTTGGAAGTCTAACAGCCCTTACTAAAATGTTGGACTCCTGGTTACTTTGTGGGAAGAAGTCATAGATAAACAGTCTCTACAAGTGAGTTTATAATTCGTTGTTTAGCTGATTTTTTTTTTTTTGAGAATTAACTTGATTATATTTTATCATGTTTTTTTTTAATATAAAGAGCTAAAAATTTAGCTTTTTTTTTTTTTTAATTGGGTAAAAAAAAAGTCTGGTTTCTCTTGAGCTCTTGGAGGACAGGAACTATCTTGCAGCTTACTTGTCAGAAATCCAAAGGTGGCAGCATGGCATTTAACAGATAGCAAAGGGTTCATCTGTGTCCGACAAGCAATCGGAATGAAGAAGCAAGATCCACCCAACGCAAGATTTAGCAGACATTTTATTTAATAAAGCAGCTTTATCTCTAAAGAGAAAGGCGCTTCTAGTTCTTTTGTAGCCTCCATTAATAATCCTTTTACTGCATATCACTGCGCTAGCAGTAGACGTTGTACTGATGGAGATGTTGGCAGCCTGCGGGAAAGGATGTTAATGATGTTCTTGCGGCACACTTCCTGAAAACGGACACGAACACTTCTGTTTCTAAAATTGTCTTTCTTTGTGACTTCAGTTTTCCAATGAAATCTTAATAAAAAAAGATGTATGTAAATGAAATCTTGTGCTTGTTTATGTAACAAGTTTTAAAAATAAATGACCTCAAGATAGAACTTTGTAAAATTAAGAATTGAGTGCTTTTATTTATTACATGCGGATTATAATTTAAATTTTTTTCTCTCCTTTTTTGGCTTTTTTTTTTTCCTCTGTGCTGGGGATAAAATTGAGGGCCTCGTGTGTGCCACATACTCTACTACTAGGCAACACTTCCTGCTCTTAATTTTGAATATTGAATTTTTATGAGGTGGCGGTCTTAACTTATTCATCACGTTTGAACATTTTAACCATGCTGTAGGGACTTTGTAGTAGTCCCTTTTTTTCTCATTGCTGATATAGAATTAAAAAAAAAAATTAACGAGAGCAGCTTACAGGAAGGAGCACGATTCGTTTCCCTCAGTGTTTGAGGGGACAGTGCCCACCAAGGGGTGGGAATGGAGGCAAGATGGCTGACCCCCGTCACATGGGCAGGTAGGAGTGAGAGGGAGAGGAATGCTGGTCCCCACCGAGTTTTTCTGTTTTACTCAGCCAGGACCCAAACGAGTGGAGTGGAGTCAGCAGCGTTCACGGTGGTCTCAGCTGGCCATCTCTGAAACCCTCTGTCTCCCCACGGGTGATTGTGCGTGCAGTGAAGCCTAGCCACCACACCCTCGGAACTAATTTTCTCAGAAACTGTGTGCTTAGTGATCAGATTAACGGCCTCCTGCAGCCTCTTTAGCCCCTAATCTACTGGAGCTGTAGGATGATTCCAGTAACTAGAAATTATTAAAATTATAAAGCTATACTAGCAACTATAAATACATAGATATACTTAAAATATGGTACTGTATGCCCATGCTTTCATCTTGTTAACAATGACAGCATTATTGGAACTTGGCCTTCTTTCATCCATGGAGCAGGAGGAAGAAGAAATTTCTTGGATTTCAGATTGCTTTGCCTTGTATCAGACGGGGCAAGAAGTCAGGGCATGTGAGGATCTTCTCGAGGGCTTTGCTTTTGTCAGTTGCATTATCAAAAGGTTGTAGTAGCGGGTCCCTGCTGGCCCCTGCCCTAGAACAGAAGTCTAATGTACTGGGGGAAAAAATCTGTGGAACTCCCCTTTCCTTTGAGACATTTTTCCTTTCTAATGTTTTTTGCCTATACACTTGTCGGGGACGTTTTCCTTCTCGTTCTCCTTCACAGGCCTCCTTTTGGAAGCACGGTGTATAGTTCTTATTCTGTGTTGTTATTTATTTTGATAGCTTTTAAAATAGGCTCTCAGCACAATTAAATGGCATCATAGTGGCACAGTCTGCTCTAACAGGGGTGTGGTGAGGTTGGAGGCAGATTGGAGAGTGACTGACTTGTAAGTGCATCCTGGAGAGAGGCCTTTCTGGGGTGTGTGTGTGTGTGTGTGTGTGTGTGTGTGTGTGTGTGTGTGTGTGTGTGTGTACACGTGTGTATGTGTGTGTGTGTCCCTCCACCACTGCTTCATTTTTATGTTCCTAGTGCCTGTTGTTTTAGCTTAAGCTAAATGGATTTTGAGTGGGTGCAACTGCTGCAGACGAGCAGGCAAGCCATTCTGCTGTGAGAACGGGAGGTCTGAGTGTTGTGAGAAAAGGACACACGAAACAGCTGTTTGCCACTTACGTTGGAGTTTTTAATGAGCTTATCTGGGGATTAATGATATTCAAAGGTAACGTATAGCGTGCTCTCCTAAAAGAAAAGGACGTACTATTGCACACTTGGCTGTACGTGCAAGTCACTTCATAGGGTCTCTTAACGTTTATTTTAACCAAATTGGTAGCGGTCTGGGAACTGCTTTCTCCCCGTTTTTCCTCAATAACGTGAGTTTTACCTTTCTACTATTCTGCTCGTTTGCAGTTAGTTAGCCCAGGAGTGCTTGCCAACCTGCTGCTGAGCCAGTTGCTCATTCGTTATAAAGGTAAAGGAGGGCGGGAGAGATGGCTCGGTGATTAAGAGCACTGTCTGCTCTTCCAGAGGTCCTGAGTTCAATTCCCAGCAACCATATGGTGGCTCACAACCATCTATAATGAGATCTTGTGGACAGTCACACATGCAGGCAGAACATTGTAAACATGATAAAATAAATTTTAAAAAATAAAGGTAAAGGAGTGCTGAGCCGAGGCTTAGTGAGAGGGAGTGCTGCTTGGGAGGAGCTGGACGCCAAGAGCCTGGCTCTGGCTCTACAAAGGCTCCGCACTGTCACTGTTAGGACGGAGGTGCTAGGAAGGCCAGTGCTGTTGAGTTCATCATCCCAGTCCTAGATAGGATGCTCAAAGGTTGAACAAATTTGTTCTCTTTCCACTTGTCCAGCCTATAACGACAGTTTCCTGAGACTCCTACTGGCAGTTTTCCTTGCTGTGTAGACTGGGTAGATAAGTGGCCACTTCTAGGACCAAGGGCCTTCCTTACAAGGAGCCACTCCAGTTTCCTGACCATTGTCCAACGTGTCTTTGTCCATGGTCCTGACATTGAGTTCACCAAAGATGCCATTTTTGTTCTGCGTCTTCGTAAGAGGTCTTTATTCTTGGCATGCATTGATTGGGCTTGTAGTTTTGATAGTTGCCAGCTACCCGAGAACATTCTGTTATAGATGATGTAGCTTGTTTGAGATCACATGGCTAGGAAAAATGGGGGTGGGTTTTCAATACAGATGTGCAATTTCCAGCCCCCGTTTCCATGCTGCTGCACGGGACTGTAGGGGATGTTGCTTCCTTAAAGCGAAGGAACTCAGACGAACTCCGCAGAGTGTTGGATTTGAGTGATGGAGGCACTGGAGCGTTTTGCACGAATCGAAGAGTAGCCCAGCTCCTTGCTCTTTTTTCCTTCTGGAGTGGTCAGTGCTCCGCTTCTGCGTCGATTACACCCACTTAAAGGGAGAAGCTTTTCGTCAGGATGGCGATGAACCCGCTTGGTTCCTCTACCAAAGAGTAAAAAGGTTCTCGTCTTGGTTTTTGCTTCGTTGATTGCTTACAAATTTGTCTGCAAAATTAAGCAGCTTTGTTTTCTGGCCACTAATGCAAATGTCTCCTGTCTTATGTCTGTCCATCTTTGGTACTTTTTATTTTTAACATACTTGCACTAAAGTCTGATGGCAGAAAGTTATAGAAAATTAAAGCAGAAAGAGAAAAGAAGCGAATCACTTGTATCCTAGTGAGGAATGAAGACTGACCGTTTCCTGAAGCCAAAGCCGAGTCTTTCTGATAGACTAAGAAACCTGTCAGGTGTGTTATTTCTGAAGAACCGCCCCACCCCCGCCTCAGTGCTGCGTCTCTCTTGGGTTCCAGTTTCTAACTGTGTTGATTTCTGTCCTTTTTACTGGTTCTTTCCGCCTACTCTGGGCCCATCGCCCTTAGTTACCTGAGTCCGAAGTTTATTGATTTAAGGTCCTTCTTTCCGCTTCTCCTCCTTCCGGTTTTTTTTAGAGTCCTGCGTACCTCAGGATAGCTCAGTCTGGCTTTTGTAGCCGAGGATAACCCAATCTTCCTGTCTCCGAATTATAAGTGTGGGCCTCCAGGGCTGACTCCTTTTATTTCCCTGTCCTCATTGCTTTTCAGATGTCTTGCAGATTTTGAGAGCATATTTTAGTTCTGGATATTTTTTACAAATCTTCTGAGACTTTTAGACTGTGGTAGTCGAGCTCCAAATATTTTGGTATTTTCTGTCTGTCTTTATGCTCTTTAATTTAATCTGCTTGTCCTCTGAGAGCATATACATCATATAGTTTTTGTTAGTGCCCCTATCTTTCTGCCTGGTGGATCTGGGGATGTGGGCGTCTCCAACTGCGCCAGTCTATCCAGCCACTTTGTCATTCTGTCTGGTTTTGCCACATGTATTTTGATGTTCTGTTCAGAAGAACATGTACATTAAGAGGATTGTTGTATTGTCTTAGTAAAGGAACCCCTTTATCTTACTTTAAATTTTAAAACTCCAGTTAATTCCCTTTATTCAGAGTTTCCTTTGTTAAATCTAAGCACTTCAAGTTTCCTTAGGTCCGTATTGACACCTTTGTTTTTCTTTTCTTTTTTTCTGTCTGAATCTGGATTTTAATTATGAACATAAATAGTAATCTGAGAGGGAGGAGTTCTAAGGCTTGTACATATTTTCATGTGAAGGATTGCTGATTAGTTGACCTGTAATATGGCATCACTCTAGATAGCAAAGAGGCTTAGTGCTGTTTTTCCTGAATAAGAAAGCCAGTTTCCTATATCCAATATTGACTCTGCATTTGTCTGTAGGAATACTGATTTACCGTCTGCAGTTTCCAGTGTTTACCTATAACTGATTAAAGTGGGCAGAGCATGGAATTTTCTCTGTATTTGCAGGTGAATTCTTCACATCTCTGGGCTTCTGGAAACGTTCCTTCCACAATTCTTCTGCAACTATGTACCCTTGTAATCCCCAGTCACAGAACTTCTCTCTACTGACCTGGACAAAAGTTGTTATGGGTAGATAGGGGTAGATAGAGGCACCTAAACCCATGAAAAACGGAGGGTACACCAACTTCTTTGTTTTTCAACCTCTAGCAAAAAGGAGTCCAACAAAACCAGGAAAAACAGTAACACCAAGTCTTGGGGAAAACCCAAGGAGGAGCATTGTAACGATATTCACGGCTGCCTAGTCCCCACTGGATAGGCGTCCACCTTGGGTTGAGTTGGGGAGTATATTTCCGGACAGCAACTTATATATGGCTTATAATGATGTCAGAGTTATGAGGTGTCGTCTTTAAGTTGAGTCCTTGGCCCCTCCACATATGTAGATTGACCCTCAGGGACTGGCCTCGCAGAACTCTGAATTACCTTGAGCATTGGCTCCAGCAGGGGCCCAGTTAACACTTTCTTGTGTAGATCTGCTCTATGCTTTAATATTTTCCTTCTCTCTGAAAAATTCGTTTTGTCACTTCTTCACAGAAGTATTAATCACTGGTGACAAATTTTCATTGTTTTTTTTATTTGTCTGAAAAAGCCTTTTGTTCACTTTGGAATAACAATACAAAATTTCATGTAGCTAAATTTGTTTTTTCTTCCAAAATTTCCTCCTTCCTTTTATTTTTAATCTATAGCTTTCTAAAATAGATTCATTATAGACAGTATGTATGTAGTTGGATCTTGTTTTCATCGACTACATGTCTTTTATTTATTTATTTATTTATTTATTTATTTATTTGGTTTTTTTGAGACAAGGTTTCTCTGTGTTAGCTTTGGCTGTCCTGGACTCGCTTTGTAGACCAGGCTGCCCTCGAACTCACAGTGATCCACCTGCCTCTGCCTCCTGAGTGCTGGGATTAAAGGCGTGCGCCACCACTGCCTGGCTCTTTTAATTTTTTTATTTGAGCCATTCACATTTAAAGTAATTGATAGTTGGATTTTAGCTATCATAATTTTAACTTATATTCATTGTTCTTATACATTTTTTTTAAAAAATCATCTTTATCTTTCCTGATATTAGTTGAACATTTCATATGGCTCAAATTTTGTCTCCATTCTTAGCACATCATTTATATATTTTAAAACTTTTAATGGTTACCCAAATGTTTTAGATACATTCATAGTTGGTCTTTGTGTCCATATAAATATACTAAGGCTACTCAACATGTAGTTTTAGGTGCCTTTTAAGTGTCAATTCCCCTGTCCCATCCTTTGTAACATTGGTGCCACTCATGTCCTTTAATTATATCACACAATACTTTTATGTGTTAGTTTGAATGAACAAGTATCTACATACAATTTTTGTTTTACTTCCCTTTGTCTATCTCAGTCATTCTTCATATCCTTATGTAAATGTGGCCAGTTTTAATATTTTCCTTCCCTCTGTAGAAGTGTTTTGACAAATTTCCTTGGCTTTTATTTGTCTGAGAAAGTAGTTTGTTTAACAGACCGAGTGCAGAGTTTCGCGTTGGTCGCCTTGTTCTTTAAAGCCTGAAGTAGCTCTTGCTGCCTCATTTTAGTGGCTGATAATGAGAGAAGTCCAGTGTGATTTTGCCTGTCTACATATATGTAAAATGGTGTTTCCCCCTCAGGATTTCCTTTCGTGCCTTTCAGATTTAATTTAACTAATTAGTCAACCCTAGGGATCCAACCCTAAGGCCTTTCCCCATAGCTAAGTTCTCCATCACTGTGCTGTGCGGCCTGCCTGCTGGTGTCTTCTGCAGTTCGAGTATCATTGTCTAGGTGCACATTTTCTGATATTTGGTCTATCTTTTGGTTTCTGTCACTGATTTTAGAAAACTTGATGTGCTAGGTGCTACGTATCTTACATAGTTGAGGTAATCCTCACAGCAACTCTGTGAAAAGCTATAATTCTTACCTTTCAAGGCAAGAGCTAAATTTTAAATACAGACCACAACTGAATTTTTTGTAATTCTAGCCAAATATCAATGCCTTACATGTATTTCTGACTCAGGCTTTCTGTAGACATAGAGAAGAAAACAGAATTATTTTAATTTACTTCCTCATTTGCAATATTGGAAATGGTTGTTAGGACCTAATTTCAGGGTTCAGCTCATATGCAGCATACCAGATCAGTTTACCGTGAAAAGATGTGAGTGAGACTGTGTCACATGACTTCTGCAGAAATGTAAATAGGCATCTATTCACCCCAGGGAGGCTCCTGACAGACCAAAGAAAGCATTCGGTTTAAGTCCTTCTGTGATTGTTGGGGTTACTTACTGGAGAGTGGGTGACAAACCATGAAAGCCAAATCACAGTCCCAACTCCCAGGCAGCCTTTCACTTCCTGTACACCCTTTGAGCACCCCCAAGACCATATGGGCTGGGGAAAGGAAGAAGTGCTGACCGGCCTCTCTTAGGTGAGGGTCTCCAGAGTCCGTCCCCCAACCCCCACCCCAACCCCGCCCCATGCTTCCCCCCAAGACAGTGACAACAGCCGCGTTATCATGGCGGACCACCACTGTGTTCTCCTTACTTTGTTTCCCTGACCGTGGGCCAAGGTGTTCTGTAGATCATTGGCGCCACTCTGATTCCTGATGGCAACGATCCCGTCACACTTAGAGGAAGTGTCTTTACAATAACAGACTGCAAGTGTCACACAGGGGTTTGTGCACACTCAGGAGTCGACTGTGGGGTGGTTCATAGGTGAAAGTGCTTGCCCCTACCCACCTGAGTTTGAGCTATGAAAACGGCACCAGAGCAGAGAACCCACTCCCAGAAGTTGTTTTCTGACCTTCACGCATGTTGTGCACACACGCCAGCGCTGCCTCTCACACACACGCCATATACAGAAAGCTTGAGTGGGTTCATTAATAGGAGAATCTAGTGAGTGCTTGCTTTAATTTAAATTTGCTTTAGTCTAAAGATAATCTTAAACCTAAATGATGTTCTGTTGTTAGTAGTAATAGTTAATTCCAAAGAAGGAATGTTTCTTTCGGGGAGAGAGTGGAAAGCCATGGATGCTGACTTGGGGTCTGTGCAGTTTGGATTAGTGACATGACCCTTTTTAAGCTGCTTGCTTAAGTTGGTAGTTCAACATCTGGGAACAGATGGGCTCGTGAGGAGAGAGGGGGAGTTTAAAGACTTGCCATGTAATTGAATTTGCCTCCTGACTTCGATTAGAGAGTTGGGAAGATAGGAGAGAAAAGGGATCGTGAGAGGGCATAATGCATTGCATTTGATCATCTCTCTTAAACACAGACGGAGGCCGCTGTCAGTGTCTTTGAAGAGCAACCCACCAGGTTAGTGAGCAGGAAGAGAAGCAAAGTCAACTCTGCACTGTTGTTCTGAAAAACAGAAGGAAAGGAGTTCAAGAAGGCCAGGTGTTTAACGACGGGGACGCAAAGGGCTAGTGTGTTTAGGCAAGAAAGGGCCCGTACTCAGATGGAAATCTTGGGAGCAAAATTGTTCAAGAGTGTACACCGGCTGTTGGCGTGCTAAGCAGAAGGAACGGTCTTTAGAATCGAAAGTAATGGTGGTAGCACCCCAGGGAGAAGGGCTACGCTTTGGTGGTAAAGAGAGAATTGTTATAGGAAGGCTTTTGAAATAAGTATATTATACAGTAGGAACTGTTGGTGTATTTTAGGTCCACAGGCTAGGACCGTGGACAAGACTGTGGTTTATGTTTTTTATGAACTATCCAACAGACAGCATTTGATTTTTCTGTTTCTGTTTGTACGTCATTTTAATTTTCATCTATCTCAAAATACTACTAAAATTACTTTAAATTGATATTTTGAGGTGAGAGGGAAGCTTGAAGGATTTTTAGTGTTAGGTTAAAGAGTGTCTAATTGTAAGATAACCAATGAAGCAAATATAGGTAAAGATAATGCGCCTTGGTTATGTGTGGGGAACGGAGACCGAGAAGGCAGGAGGAGAGCCAAGGACCTGCAGTGTCCTGAAAGTCAGACTCCGTGCTGTGCAATGTGGAAACCTCATGTCTCGAATGAGAAGAAACTGAATTGAGTTGGTCATAACTGACCCTGGTGACATGATTTGGTACAAACTGGGAATAAAAGTGTGAATGGAACAGAGTTAAGTGGGAACTGGAGAAGTCAAGTGACTTGCTTGTTCAAGTTTTGCCCTAAAGGAAGACAGGGGAGAGGGGTGGCTAGTGGGCCAAGTGTGAGACCAACCAAATTTTGTTCTCTATTTTAGGATGGATGAAATTATATCAGCAATTTGCTGGTGGCAGTGACTCAGTAAAAGGAAAAATAGTACAGAGGAAAGGGGCCCATTGACCCCTACTGTAGACTTAGGGAACTGTCCTGGAATTTATCTACCACAAGAAATGGTGCCTAAGGAGAAATCTGTTTTACTTTTTATATAGTATATTATGAAAGACCAACAACTATCTACTGCTTTATATGTAGATTATCTTTTGTGGTGAAACTATAGACTTCACTGAAGTCACACCAGTTTTCCACTGTACAACCACATTTGTTTTCAGGTCAGGCATAAGCTTGTAACATGTTGACAAAAGGTAGAAAGCAAAGCTCTTGGCTGTCCTGTGCTTGTCTGGCTTTACTTTAGTCTGTTTGTGTCCAAGATTTCCTGCTTGGCATAGTTCTAGAAAGTTCTTTTAAAATCTGCTGTGCCTACTTATACACTGTCAAGATGATGTCTAATATTACTAACCTTAGATCACTTACTTTTTTGTTTGTGGGTAATAAAAGTAGTATTTCCCAGCGTGAGTGTTTTCTTTAGGTGCAGTGATTGGCTGCATATGTTTAAATGGACTTTTAAGAGCTCAGCTGAAATGTAATTGGCACAGTAAACTGGACAGTTGGATGGGCTTTAGCTTAGAGGTTGACATCGGAATCAGGCTAAGGCACCAGTAGAACTTTGCAGTCCGTGCGTTCTCTCTGCCCCTTCCACCAATCCCACTCCTGCCCTAGCCGGCGGGAACCTGTTTTCTGCTGCTTTGGGTTAGTTTGCATTTTTTAAAAAAAGCTTGATGTAAGTGAAATACATACATTTCATGTTCGAGTGGAAGAGTCATGGTGATGCTAAACATCTTCCATCAGGTCATCTTATTGCCGAATGCTCTTGCGTTGTATGCCCAGCCCCACCGTTACCCACTTGGTTATGGGCTTTCAGATTGTTTTCAGATTTGGGCTTTAAAGATGTATTGCTTTTGGCGTTCCTGTACAAGTCACTAACACGGAAGCAAACAAACAAACACCAGCGACTCCATTTTATGTGCTGTATTAAGTGCCTACAGAAACCTTCCAAAGAAGCAGGTGAACAGTTTCTAATAACCCACCACCCTAAGGGTGAGCAGGTTGAAGGGTTGTAGGAAAGGTGACCAGCCTGAACAAAATGCTGGGCTTCGACAGTAGGTACAGAGTGGGTCCGGAGAGCTTGGGCTCTGTGACCCTGTTGCAGCTTGAAATGGTGGCAGATGGAGGAGGGCAAGCAGTTCAAGCCCTGATCTGATTGGGAGCTTAAGGCCGTGGTGGTTGACAGGAGACCATACCTTCCAAAGAACACAAAGGAAGTATTTGTAGGACGTGATGTGTTGGGGAGGTGCAGGAACGGGTGTGAGGTTGAAATTTGGGGGTAGCTATGATTAAGATAAATTCTATACTGGTATAAAATTATTAGAGCTTTAAAATATCCTAAAACAACCCCATTTCCACAAAATGAGTATATGTAAATAGTAATATAACCAATTTTAAATGATTATTTGCTGGATAAAATGCATACTGTTAATCCCTGATTTGCTAGGAATTAGGTGATTTTTACTTTCATTACATGTAAATGTATATTTTCCTTAAAAAGATCATGTAATCCACAGCAATCAATATTTCATTAGATTAAAAGGTACACATTTCTGAGTAAAGTTAGGAAAATACCTGTTTTCTGCTGATTACTACTTAGTAAGTTTTTAGAATTTGCCATTTTGGTTTATTATACGAGTTTCTTGCCATAAAGACTTGCTCTTCTTTTATAGACCTTAGAAATGACCTGTTTTCACTGCCTGGAAACAACCATTGTTACAAATTTTGTTTAGTATAGCTACTGCTTTTGTGCTAGAAATAGGATGTAATTCTATCTTTGAAACTACACTTCCTATGTCTTTAAATGAATGCATCAACCCACTTCTAAGTATTGGAACAAATAGTTGATGTCTTGAGGAGAAGTAGCAGAGTGAGAAAAGTCACACTGGCAGTGACAGGATGAGCCCTTTGTTTCTCAGGAGCAAACTCCCACGCAGAGACGCTGAAGGCAGCGTAAGTCATAGCCTCGGCTGACTTGTTTTTAGGTAACATTTTCATGGTTGGGATTTGACCTGGCATCTTTCTTTTTCATTTTCTCAGGTAAATTTAGTTTTCTCCTCTTTTACTCTGTGCTGTTCTTAGCGAATGAACCCTGTGATGCTGCACAAAAAGTAAATGTGAACTATTTTAACAATTGCTAACTATTGGGATAGTCATGAAGGCAACATGGCTTCTACCCATGTAGAACTTTAACTCTAATGATAAAGATAGAACAACAAAGGCAAACACAGAACAGCACAAAGGATTACATTCACACATGACAGCGCAGCCAGAAGCTGCTATGATGCTTTTTTTAAACAAGTGTCTTAGTTAGGGTTGCTATTGCTGTGATAAAAACGCCATGACCAGTTAAAGTTATTTTTATAAAACTGTTTGTTTCTCTGTTTCTCACTTAACCCGGCTATTACCCAGATAATTGAGACTCTATTATATTATCTTTTTTCCCCAAGCTTTACAGTGCAGTAACTGAGCAGTAATTATTCTTAACCCTCTAGAACTAATTTGGTTTCCTCCCAGTGTACGTACATCCCAGAGATACTTGCACTTCGTAGCTTTCCCTGCTCCAGGGGAATCTTGCTCCTCTACTTGTACCTCTCCTGTGGCTGAGTTCCCTGTTTCCTCTTCTAACTCCTCCCCTGGCTGGCAGGAAGTTCAGCCCAATTATTCTCTCCCCTGCTCAGTGATTGGCTGGAAGCTGCTTTATTGACATGCCAGGGGACAACTGGGAGGGGTATTTACACAACATTGAGACTAGAGATTCTCAGAACAAGGATTGCAACCAGATTTGGGGGGGGGGGGGTATAACAGAAATCAGCATTTGAATTACACAGCAACCTTATGCCCGCAGTGACCAAAAGCAACTTGGTGAGGAGGAGGTTTATTTGTGGCTTATATTCCCTGAGTCATAGAGGGAAGCCAAGGTGTCAACATGGAGGCAGGAGCTGATGCCGAGGACATGGAGGGGTGCTGCTTACCGGCTTGTTTCTTATTGTTCGCCCAGGTTGCTTTCATATTAGCACCCAGGACCACCAGCCCCGGGATGGTACCATCCACAGTGAGGTGGGCCTTCCCCCTTCAGTCGCTAGTTAAGAAAATGCCCCACAGGCCCGCCTGATCTTCTGTAGGTTTTCTTGTTCTATTTTGTTTTCAGTGGAGGCTCCTTCCTCTCAGATGACTTCAGCTTGTGTTAAGTTGATATAAAACCAGCCAGGGCAACAGCGAAAATAACATGATGTGGCTTGCATTTTAGGACTACCAATAGTTGCTCTAGGAAGGCAGGAATAAAGGTAGCCAAACAGACACCAGCTCTAGGCTGAGCAAGAAACTATAGTGGCTTGATCCAGGGTGGTGGTTTGTGGAGATGGGCGCGTAATAGATGAATTGATGCTTATGTTGAAGGTGCAGTCAACTAGTGGTACCAAGATGCGGATAATGAGGAGAAAGAAGTCAAGAAGAACTAGGATGTCCTGACAGGTGGTACATTTGGGAATGTATATTAATAAATACAGGTGATTGGCTTTTTAAAAATTGCCATTCTAGGTGGTTTGAGTAATGGCTGAGTGGTGAAAGCACTCACTGTTTCTGAAGAGGGCTGGGCTTGGTTCCTAGCACCTACCCGGTGGCTCGCGTTAATCTATAACTTTGTATTCAGTGATCTGGCACCATGTATGATGCATACGTGCATGTAGGCAAAACACTATAACATACAATAAAAGGAAAAATAATTTATAAAATTGCCATTATTAGTATTTACAGAGTTTAAATGCACAAATAATATACTTCAACTCAAATATTAGACTCCAGGAATTGTTCTGGAAGTAATTCTCTTGTTAATATTTCCTTATCATGTAAAGAGGAGAGAGATGTTGTGTGAAGAAAAGTTTTCATAAGGCAAGATTATTTTGTTGTATACTTACCATTTACACAGTGACTAACACAATAGGCTTTCCGTGGAGATATTTTGAAAATTAATCATACTCACTGAAAGAAAAAAACACTTTTCATAATCAGACTTGGACAGGATGATTCCTATGGCGTATAAATAAATGGCTGCTCATTTCACTCGATGTGGGTGATTTGTAAGACAGGTAGGCTGTACCAAAGTCAGCAAGCAAGTTTGATTTAAACTTGTATCCTAAATGAACATTGAGAAGGTACTTTATGGAATTAGTACAGAAAATTGAATTGCAAAGCTAAGGTACATGACTGCATTGATGTTTCAGAATAAACTGATGTCATGGACAAAACATTTACCTAAGACCGAGAAAATGCACTTTTCTGTTGGCTCTGATGTGCGTAAAGTTAGTTTGGGGTTAGTTGCTAGTTTTAGAAATGTCTGTTTCCAGCCTAGTGTGGTGGCTCACACCTTGAATTCTAGCACTCGGGAGGAAGAGGCAGGCCAGTGTCGGTGAGTTGAGGCCAGCCTGGTCTACAGAGCAAGTGCTGACTACCAGGGCTGCTCCACAGAGAAACCTTACTATTGGGTTAAAGCAGGCCCTCCCATACCCCAAGCCGGCCCTGACTTTGTTTACTCATAAAGAATGAAATCATGCTATTTGTAGGGAAATGTGTACAACTGGAGGCAGTCACAAGTGAATTAAGCCATCTTAGGAAAACAAATGCTGCATATTTTCCCTTGTTTGTGATTCTTAGGTTTTATACAGATATGCAAAATCATGGACGCATACATGGCATGACAGTAGAAGTAAAAAAAAAAAAGAGGGACACAGGCGTCTACTGGGAGGGCAGAGGGACACAGGCGTCTACTGGGAGGGCAGAGGGACACAGGCGTCTACTGGGAGAGCAGAGGGACACAGGCGTCTACTGGGAGGGCAGAGGGACACAGGCGTCTACTGGGAGAGCAGAGGCGGCGGAAGGGAGCAGGGGTGTATTTGTGGTTTGTATAAGAATGGCCCCATAGGTTCATACATTTTCATACTTAGTTATCAGGGAGTGGAACTACTTGAAACAGATTAGGAGGCGTGGTCTTGTTGGAGGAGGCGTGTCACTGAGGGTGGGCTCTCTCCCTGCGGTTCCTGATGCAGAACTCTTGGCCACTCGTCCAGCACCGAATCTGCTGCGTAGGCCATGATTCTGATTAGGGACTAAAACCTCTGACGCTGCAAGCAAGCACCAATTAAATGCTTTCTTTTAACGTAACAGTCTTTTCTGATCAATAGAACACTGACTTAAGATTGAGGGTATGCGGCAGAATATGCGTAATACACAATAAATACACATGAAAACTTAAATTTTGGGGTTGGGGATTTAGTTCAGAGGTAGAGCACTAGCCAAGCAAGCACAAGGTCCTGGGTTCCATCCTCATCTCTGGGGGGAAAAAAAAAGACAAAATTTAAGTTTTTAAAGGTTTGCTAAGAATCTGTAACTATTTTTAATTTATCAGAGTTTCAAAAGCACTTAAATTTTTTAGGGTTGCTCAGTTTTAATGGATAATTTGATTGGTCTTTTGTTGTTACCATAAATAAATATTTGAGTTTCAGTTAACTAGTAACAAGTTTATTTGGGGGGTCTCACAGAGAGCCCAAAAGATAACACCAGCTATTGCTATTGATCTTGTTTACCCACCAGAACTATATAAGATTGTGTTGTTGATGCTGCTGCTTGCTGTAGTTTCAGTACATAGAGATATGAAGATGGATCCAAGCCAGACGCTTCCTTTCTGGTAGCTAGTTTTGATAGTGCCGGTGGGAGGGGGGGAGCACATCGACGGACTTTGACAGCTGTGCGTTCTGAACGTTGTGATACTTACCTGCTGAACAAGAACCACTGCAGTACTGGCGTGAATGTTATGGTATCAACCAACGACTTTTTGATTGAATTTGAGGCCTGATCCATGAAAGGGAAATTTTAATCTGCTTTAAAAAGCAAAACACCCTGCCTGTGTACCTGTTTGGCTAAATGAACAAATTGTCAGATTGTCTTTTAAATATATTTATACCCATAAATTAGTACTGCTCAATGGTCTTGGTCAGAGATTTTTTTGCCCCCTACAGTTAATGCAGAGATTTATAGATGTCAAAATTCTGAGAATAAGTGTCTGTTGAGTGCTTAGCCATAAAAGGAACATCCCTAGGACACCTGCCCCCCCACTCCCACCAAAGGTTCAGCCAACGCCTCAAAAGAGGAGACGTGGACTGGTGGGACTGCAGGGCGGGAGGAGCGCTGTGAGGCGTTGTCTCCCGGGCAGGAGCGCTGTGAGGCGCTGGCTTCCAGGCAGGAGCGCTGTGAGGCGCTGGCTTCCGGGCAGGCCGCTGCACTCAGGAAGCTGCTGCAGCCCTGGTCGCCTACACCAGACTTGTACGAGATTGAACTCCTCAACATTGCATCACGGATGGGCGAAGGGCTCGGGGAGCTGTTGGCAGTGCATGGTTGCTGCGCGAAGAGGGACTCTTTTCTTCAGTGGTGTCATCCCTGGTAGGTCGCTCCTGTGCCGGTAAATAACCCTCTCCCCATGCTTACGCAGTCACCCCTAATACAAGAGATCCATGGAGAAGAGGAAGTCATGGGACTGAGGAAGGGTGACGGAGTCGAATACAAGGAAAACACATTATATAATGTGTCTGAAATTATCAAAGAAGTAATTTTCAAAATTAAAAATAAATATAAGGTACTTAAATGTTTTGTTTTTAGTCTTTTATTTATTTTTCTTTTAGTGGAAAGTTTTTATATATATATATATATATATTCTGATTATGGTTTCCCTTCTTCTACTCCTCGTTTTCTCCCACTTTCTGTCTCATGAGAAACAGGCTTCGAAGGGAGAATAGTAAAATAAAATAAAAGCAGGCAGGGCATGGTGGCGCATGCCTTTAATCCCAGCACTGGGAAGGCAGAGGCAGGTGGATCTTGTGAGTTCGAGGCCAGCCTGGTCTACAAAGTGAGCCCGGGACATCCAGGGCTTGTCGGGAAAAACCAAAATGATGATGATGGTGGTGGTGGTAGTGGAGGAGGAGGAGAATGTTGAAATAGGACAAAACTAACAGGAGGAAAAGAGCCCAAGAAAAGGCACAAGAAACAGAAAGAGATGCACAGCCCCACTTGTTTACACACTCAGCAATCCCCTAAAATTACTAATCTGGAAAGCCATAATATGTGCCCAGCGAACCTGTAGGGTAAGAGAGAGAAAAAATTGTAAGTAAAAAATACGAAAAAAAATGGACAAGCCCTGACACGATGTTATGAGACAAGGACCCTCCAGAGATACCAAATGAGTTCGTTTTCTGTTAGCCGTCTGCTGTGGACGCGCAACCTGCTCTTAAGAGTAGCTTCCAATGAGGCTCCCTTGAAGAAAACTAAATTTTCATTTACAAGTAGTTATCAGCTGGAGGTAGCTTCCGGGTTAGCAGTGAAAGCGTGTGCGCCCACTTGTCCTTTCTGCTCTACGACCCCAGCTGCTGCAGACCTGTGTAGGCTCCGTGTGTGCCCCATGCATGCTGCTCAGCCTCCATGAGTTCGTATGTGCTTCTATCCTCTTGGTTGAGAGGGTTTCGTTTCATTGGTGCCCTCCTTTCCCTCTGGCTCTTAACACTCTTTCCATCTCGTCATCTCTAGGGTTCCCTAAGCCCTGGGGGGAGGGATTTGATAAAGGCATCCAACTTAGGGCTCAGCGTTCCAAGGTGTCTCTATCCGTATTGTGTGGCTGTGGGTCTCTGCGTTTGTTCTCCTGTGCTGCAGGAGGAAGCCTCTCTGGTGATGGCTGAGTAAGGTGCTGATCTATGAGTGTGACAGACGGTCGCTATGAGTCATCTTTTTAAATGTGACAAAAGAGTAGATGAAGTAAAAATGGAATATTACTATTGCCAGATGTGGTAAAACACCCTGTCAATCCCAGAACTTGGGAAGCAGAGGCAGGTGGATCTCTAGGAGTTCAAAGCCAGCCTCGGCTACATGAGTTGCAGGCCAATGAGACCTTCTCTAAAAACAAAAGCAAAAACAAAAACAAAGAAGAGGGTTACTGTTTTTATTCTCTACTTTGGAATTAAAATATTTTCAGTCAGAGATTCCCTTAGCAGTAACAGCTTAATGCTCTCCTAGCAGGAAATGTTTTGAACTTAGGGTAAGTAAGAATCAAACGGTTTCAGCTTCACAATTAGTAGAATACAATTAAACAGGATTTTATTATACTGACCTAGCTTTCTGTTGTAATTAAAAATAGTTGGTTGAGCTTAAATTTAGGCCTCATATTTTATTATTCTAATTACTCAAAAATTGAGTATAAAAATAAAAGAATAATATTGGTTATTATTTCATTCTACATTTTTAATCAATCTGCAGAGATTGCTGTGTTAACATGAATGCATGAAGCTGCATGAGAGCCTGGCTGAACAGTTTTACATTTTTCAAGATAAAATTACGTAAACTTGAGATAGTAAGCAAGGTGGATTTCTGTGAGTTTGAGGCCAGCCTGGTCTACAAAACAAGTCCAGAACAGCCAAGGATGCACAGAAAAACCCCTATCTTAAAAACCAAAACAAGCAAACAAACAAATCATTATGAAACAAACAAACAAACAAACAAACAAACAAATGCTTCTAAAAAAACATTATATCCAGTCTCCCTTTATTTCAGTCTGTCTTATAATTAGTTATTTTATTCTTTGGCTTTTAGTTTTTATTATATACTTGATTTGAATTTATGATTCTTCTTGCTGTATTGTTATTTCATAAATACTGTAAATGTACTCAATAAAACTTTTAGCTTCAAATAGAATTTTTTCTTATGACAGACATGTATAAATTGAACTTAGGGATTTAAATAGGTCAAACTGTCAACATGGTATTTTTAATTCAATGTTACCATTTTAATATTACATAGTTTTTTTTTTTTTTAATTCCTAAAGCCATGCTTGTTTTTGAGCCATTTAAAGAAAAAGATGTTGGGGCGGGGGGTGGGGGGGTGGGGAGAGAGGGAGAGAGAGAGATTTTCCAAAGTGTCTGTGCCCTTATGAATAATGGTATTTATCCCCTTTGCTGGCCGTGGCCCAATATTAGGCTCTACCGGGTACCATCTGGTGTCAGTAGCAGTTGACACTTGAAGACCCTTATCAAGTGCCAGAGGAACCGAAGATGTGGAGAGAGCCTTGTAATGTCACTGCCTCGCTGACAGCCAGCGTCCTTTCCTTGGCAGTGCCCTGTGGCTGTCCCAGTACCGGCAATTCTCATCTTCCTGCAGCCCTGCCAAATACTGTGACAAGGTTACATGGTGCCTGGTCTGGCATCCTCATCCATTCATATTCTGCCTGTTTTTGACTGTCTGTCCGTCTGTCTGCCTCTTTCTCCCCGTCACCGTGATTACTCTTCTACCTTACTAGTTGAGACAGGGTCTCGCCTCACTGGTGTGGCTAGTGCTTGCTGAGGAGAGCCCCTGCCCCTTCCTCCTGACGCTGGACCGCTCATTACCCAGCATGCCTGTGGGCACTGCATCTCATGCTTGGGTAACTAGTGCTTGCTTATCCCTGAGCCATCTCCCCCACCTGAAATTAAAGTTAGACTAGATAAAACTTCATCATAAAGCGCCATTGGCCTTGCTGGCATGGTCAGGCTGAACATGGAGGGCAGCGAGCCTGCCGAGGTGCTGCTAGGGATATAAACAGGGTCCAGCACTTTGGGAAGCTGGCCGTTCTCACTAAAGCTGTGCATATGCGTGTGTGTACAGACCTCAGGATTCAGCGTGTTACTCCTCAGCCTGCACTAATTACATAACACATGCACTCTTTAATCAAATGTGTGTCGCCTTAGTCTTCTAAAGATTATCTGGTCTTCCTTGAAAACTAAAGTTCACAGTCGGTAGTTTCAGTATGCTTTTTTATTTTTATTTTTCTTCCTGCTTCCATGTTTCTTTCAAACAAGTTTCTGTACTTGATTTTAAAAAAATCTTCACCTCTGCCATCTTATTTATCCTGAAACATCATTGCTGTCCCTTGGAGCTTTCAGCACATCTGTTAGTGCCCTGTATAAATAGCAGCCACAAGCCACATGTGGCCATTGACCGCTTTTGGTGGGATTAGTGTGACTGTGGAGTGGTTTTTAAATCTTAATTCAGCCCCACATAGCTAATACTTGCTATTTTGAATAGCATGTGTCTATTTTATAATCTCCTTAACCTCTCCCTGTTTTTATTTCGTTGTGTGACTTGCTTCAGTTACGTTTGACTTTTCCTAAAGTTGAGCTTTCCATCTCTGTACCTGTTGTCGCGTAAGCATCTGGACGGTGACGTTGTTTTAATTATTCTGCATCTCCCCTCTCTGCGTTTTAATCCTAGCGGGTAATCTGCAGCTGTTTGTTGAAAGGAGTAGTCATCAGAGAATCGGGAAGTGTTACTCACAGCCTCCCGGTGCCCCTGGACGTGTTGTATGGTACAGTGAGAGGTGGGAGGCTACCTGGTCAGAAATGCAATGTGGCTTGGAACCAGGAGCGGATTACAAACAGAAGCATCAGTGTGTACATCATGTAGAAGGCCAAGCTCTGGTCACAGCTTTACGGTGGCTTTTTATGAACTGTGACAAGTTTCTTCACTTGTTCAGGCATGTCTAGTTAGCCACAGGCAGAAGGTGTAATTATCGAGTGCAGTGGCTATGATGAGCCTGTGGGTGAAACCCCTGTGAGAGGGTTGACTGAGCCTGTGGGTGAGACCCCGGTGAGAGGGTTGACTGAGCCTGTGGGTGAGACCCCGGTGAGAGGGTTGACTGAGCCTGTGGGTGAGACCCCGGTGAGAGGGTTGACTGAGCCTCTCACAGGGTTTGTGGATCAGATACTTACATAGTGATTCACAACAGTAGCAAAATTTCAGTTATGAAGTAGCAACAAAATACTTTTGTGGTTGGGGGGGTCACCACAGCGTGAGGAACTGCACTAAAGGGTCACAGCATCAGGAAGGCCAAGAGGTCTAGCTTTTACTGTTTCTTCCTGTCTTGAACACCATAGGCTTTTCTGAATTAAAAGCTATTAACGAGGAGGTGGTAGTTTTCTTCTATAGTTTTGAAGTGTCCAGGAAAAGAAAGTACATGTAACATGCCCAGATTTGAGACTAGAGAACACTGCTCTGTGTAGTAAAATTGCCAGGATGACAAATTGTGTTAAGAGCTTATAATAGGAAGGAAAGAAGCAAGAGTTTCTTTCTAGCAGTAAGGGATAATAAGGCCGTATTGAAGTGATTATTCCCAGTAATTAGCAAACCCAGGAATAATAATTAGGAGAAAGTCAATCTGATGTAGTGAAATGAAGTATAAACCTTGCATTGGGATTGTAACAGATCACTTTCCCTGTATCCCCAGTCATTGGACATATTTTTTACATGCAGTAGAGTTAGAAAGGCTGTGTGTGTGTGTATGTAATACATATATATTTATCTGTGCTATAACTTGTACCTTTAGACCCTAACATAAACACAGGGTGTCCCTTTGCTTTTAAGGGATCTGGCAATAGTTCTCGTGTGACTCACCTCACTGTTTACGTGAGTCAGCCAGCAGAAGAAACCTTTGTTTTTATCTTCCACACTCTTACGTGACCTATTTCTCCAGCCTTCCCAAATCACTACTGTATTCTTGGGATTTTTTTTTTCCTCTGTGATCAGCAAATATCCCTAGCATGTATCTGTTTTCAGCTTTTTTTCCCTCTGAATTTTAGCCTTCTCTTTGCAGTAACTGAAATTTGTCCCCAAAATTCATTTTAATTATACCCTCTTATGCGAGTGTTCAGATTGTCCGCACACACGTCCCTCTTGTGTGTGGACGCCTACCCTGCCCTGTGATAGTCTCTCCACACAGTTTCTCATTTAGAAAACAGAAGGCAGAGTGGCTCCCAATCCTGTCTCCTAATGTTCAGTGTGGTAAGAAGTGAGCAGGGTTACTAATTGTGTTTGTGCTGTGAGTTAAGGACGTTTCCAAAATCTGCACATATGGTAACCATTTAAACTGCAATATCAAATATCTAGAGGTAGATAATGTTTTCTTCATTTTAAACATAAGAAACTGGGACACAAAGATTCTTAGAGAGCTGAGAAAATAGTAAAATGCCATCATGTGAGCGCTGAAAATTGTGTTTTCCTGTAAGACGTAGTTTGGAAATAAGTATTTCAGAGGCCTTGAGGTTTTCATACTTAAGGCAGTAGAAACTGGGCCATGGGTGAAAGCTTGTCCCAGTGTAATTATTACAAAAAAAATTAAAAGTCATAAAAATGTTCAACACTAGAGGAAAGTTAAATTACGATATATCTGTAAGATATATTGTAGGAATTAAAATGTGTTTTTTCCAGTGTTTGTGAAGAAAATGAGAATATAAATTTGAAGAAAATAAAAGATTATTTATCAATTAAAAAGATAGTTTTGGTGTGTACACTCAGTGTGCATGTGTGTATGCAGGTCAGAGGACCTCACTGGTGTGTGCACTTTGTGTGCATGCAGGTCAGAGGGCCACAGTGGTATGTGCACAATGTGTGTGTGTGTGTGTGTGTGTGTGTGTGTGTAGGTCAGAGGGCTGCACTGGTATGTGCACAATTTGTGTGTGTGTGTGTGCGCGTGCGTGCGTGCACATAGGTCAGACAGCCTCACTGGTGTGTGCACTTTGTGTGCGTGTGCATGTAGGTCAGAGGGCTGCACTGGTATGTGCCCAATTGTGTGTGTGTGTGCATATAGGTCAGACAGCCTCACTGGTGTATGCACTTTGTGTGCGTGTGCATGCAGGTCAGAGGGCCTCACTGGTGTGTGCATTTCATGTACGTGTGCGTGCAGGTCAAAGGGCCACACTGATATGTGCACGATTTTGTGTGTGTGTGTGCGCTTCACTGGTGTGTGCACTTTGTGTGTTCATGCAGGTCAGAGGGCCTCACTGGTGTGTGCACTTTGTGTGTGTGTCCATGCCTCACTGGTGTGTGCACTTTGTGTGTGTGTCCATGTAGGTCAAAGGCCTCAGATATCAGTTCACTTCCCACCTTGACACAGGGCAAGCTTCTGGGCATGGCCTGCGTCTGCCTCCCTCCTCACTTCAGGGACACTGGGAACGCCAAGGTGCCAGCTCTTTGGTTTCTGGAGGTTGGAACTGGGGTCCTCACACTTCCACACAAGTGTTACTCCCCACCGAGCCGCAGCCTTCAGGCCTGAGGCAGCATTAATGCCCCAGTTCCAGAAAGTTATCTGATGGATAGTTTTACAAATTGAATGTGGTGAGACCAAAAGTAAAGAGATTCCAGTGTTCCTAACTTGGCTCTTGTTGATAGAACCGTTCATAATAAAAAGCCAGATTTTTTTCCCCCTTGGAGAAAAATAGAGCCTGTGATTTTGAGTTTTCTTAGTAGTAGCATGGAAGAAAAAACAGCCAGCCAATATCAATAAATATGTATCAAGAGAAAGAGGAGATCTGGCCTGGAAATGACAAGCTGGTCAGGTCAGCTGTAAGTTTGGCAAAAGTCATGTGGGCGGAGTCTGGGCGGGCCTGTTCTTTGTGACACCAAGGATGTACTTTGCTGCTTTTTAAAATCACATGTTCTTCCATTCAGATTGGGAAAAAAAAGAATAATTGTGTTTCTTCTCTTCAGTAAAATTCTACTTATTCTCTGAATAAAGAATTACGAAAATGTTTTTGTGAAGCACACATTGTGCAGTTCAGTTACTATTAAAGAACAAACAGAGTGTGGCCAAAAGAACACAGAGGCAGGCTGTGTTCCCAGCCTTCAGCGGCACAGCGCGCCTCTGAGCTCGTGGCTTAGCTTGGCCTGGACCAGTTCCTAGCCAGAGCATCTGTGTAGATGTTTCTGTTTTATTTATCATTTTGTTTTAATTTTTTAAAAAGAGAAATGAAACCACACGCTGAGTCTCTAGAAGGCTGCATGTCAGATGACTTTGGTGTGTCTTTATGGTTATGTTACCATAGCTTTGGCAAATGGGCTAGCTGGAATCTTTCAGTTTATTGATGCTAGTGATGCAAGCTTTTAGATTAATATTTTCACGCCGTAAGACTAACTAGTATCAGCGGGGTATTGTATAACGCAAATTTCTTTAGAGCAATGACTACAATCATACAAGATAACAAAGCATACTTTTGGAGCAGTTGGAACAGGATTCTTACACCAGGCGGTGCTTATGTAAGAGCTCAGGAGCCTCGTAGTGAGTGATATTATTTAGAATAAGTAACAGATGTATCAGAAGTGTGAAAGGTGTTTTTCCTCTTTAAAAGATGTCAGTATATCACTCAATTTTTTACAGCTAATGTAAACATAAAACCTTTTCTACCTCGGGGCTGACAAGTTGCTCAGTGGGTAAAGAAACTCGCTGCCAAGTCTGACAACCCAAGTTCGGTGCCAGCATAGATGGTGTGGGAGGGGAGAACTAAGTTCCCAGGTCGTCCTCTGACTGCCCCATAGGTGCCATAGGTGCCACTAAGTAAATGAATGAATAAATGAGAAACATAGTGTGTGTCCTGGGCACAAGCTTGGTGACCAGAGTCTGATTCCCAGAACCCACATAAAGGTGAGAGAATCAGCTTTATGGCATCACCGCCGACCTTCACAGACGCACTGTGGTACGCACTGCACTCCAACACAATAGTAGAAAATACTGTTGAGGTTTTTAAAAATTCCCAATCCTATGTGTCTTTGTACTATTAGCCTTGAAGTCAAAGAAGTCCTATAAACTTTCCAGTTTGAATAGCCTATTTAAAAAGGAAATTTTAAAAACTAAATTTATCCCATATGGATGTTTAGTCAGACCAGTATGGATAATGCCATTGACATGGTCACCATCCGTTCTGTTTCCTCTGACATGGGAGAGCACGGTCAGATCAGGCAAGAATTAGCCGAGTCATTGGTAGTGCAGACACTCCCTTCCGCCTTGCTGTCCTCTGCAGAAGGAAGGCATCACTCCTGCGTGCACGGGTCAGGGAACAGTGCACGTCGAAGAGCTGGGACTGTTGCTCACCTTGGCTGTGTCGCCCACAAGTCAGAAGAGTGTGGCTTGCAGGGTGAGGAGTGTGGGGTGTTGGCTCTGTTATTAACAATTAAACTTTATTATACAACCCAACTAGCATATACAAGAAGGAAAAAAAGGTTAGAGGGACAGAAGAGTAAACCTTCTGGAATCCGTTCCGCAGGACGGGTCCTTAGGTGTCTCTGTCCCGCGAGCTGGTCCGGTCCCTTGCTCTCTCCGCGTGCCCTGCTCGCCTTCACCTGTTGTTTTTTCTTTTCCCCACCTTCCCAGTCACAAGCAAAGGGCGGTCTCCTTCTCCCTTCGAGGGTCAATTAGGAAAACAATAGCCACGGTGGGGTTCCCAAGTAGGCTTCCTGAATTCCAAGCCCAGGAAGGCTCCAAACAGTCTGTCACAAGGTATTCATGGCTTGCCCCAAGGGTAAAGCCTGCTAAGACTGCTTCCACCTGTGACAAAGCTTAATCTTTCCCACAGTGGGGATTAGGTAGAACAGGGTGGCTATACGGGTCCAGTCTTTCTCCTTTGGGCCTGAAATAGGTAAAGTGTGCGCGTCATACAGGAGAATAATAAAACATAGGGAAAATGTTAACAGGAAGAACAAAACCACTGAGTGTCCCACCCTCCCAATTAGTTTTCACCTTAAAGCTCGCTGCTATTCCGTTGGTCCCTTCTCCAGACGGCATTACATTGTTCTCCCAAAAGGTTATTTTCCCGGCTGCCCGTGAATCTGTTTAGTCTCACAGATTTTATGGCGCAGAATAATGTATTGCTATAATAGGGTCTAACTGTAGAAAGTACAGCCAGACTTTGGATCCTAATCATCACTCCTCTTAGATTCTACCCCTAGAATATACCTTAAAATGACACCATGATGTCCCCCAAATTCCGGTGTATCATCTACACTGTTTCACTCCTCTTCCCACTGGTCCCCCTCCACTCTGCCGTTTCCTGCTGCCCAGGTTTTATAGTGAGTGTCATCGACCAAGGTTAGACTGGTTGGTCCTGAGTTTGGTTTGCCGTTCCTTCAAAGGCTTTATTATGGTAGCATTGAGCATCTTCAGCATGGTGTTCAGGGGCCCGTTGGATTTAGCCCTCTAATACTTGCCCCTGCCCCCACATTCTCCGTTCCTTACACTGTACAGAGAGGTTTGCTTTCTGCGAAATGCTTTAAGCCCACCAAGCACTTCCCAGTTCTGGGCCGTTTGTGCACATGATACACCTGAGTTAAAAACAAAAATTTAAGCACAGAGCTTCAACTCCCTACACTTGACTAACTCTTGCTAATCCGTCTGGTCTCAGTAAGCATTTTTCTTTAAGAGCTTAGCTCGTACATTGTTATACACTAGATCCTAGCCAGTCCAAAGAGAACTCTTGCCCCTTCAAGCATGTCGTGCAGTAATGGGTCCATTGGTGTTCAATAAACTGGGTAGTTGGATGGCCGTGTGTGAGTGCCGTAACTACACAGTAGGTAAACAACTGCTTTTCAGACCGGCCTCACTCTCAAAGAACTCACTGTGTCACTGAGGCTGGCCATGAACTCACAGTAGTAATCCTTACATTTTTAGTGCGGGATTACAACGTGAGGTACCTCAAATGGCTAAAGATGCAACTGTTTAGTATAGAGCGAATTTTTTCAGGTGATTTCATCTGAATTTGTGGTATAGACATCTTAAATTTCAAAGTAGCATTGCTTAAACTGTAGGAAATAATATTACTGTAATAATGTGGCTATATAATGGATTTGTAATACTGGTACTGGTCTATTAACCTAAGAAATACACATTTTCTTGGAGAGTAACATGGAATCACATAATAACTTGTATCTGGTGCATTGAATTACTGATGCTCTACACTTTGTCTCTTTCAATGCCCTTGGTCGATACTGTCAGTGTTACAGTTGCTGGGTAGCTTATTTCATTAGCTTTATTTTATATAACATATCAAAATGTAACACTTCAGTGTTGTCACATGAGATACAAAATATAATTATTATTATTTTTGTAAAGGTAGCATTGTTCTTGGGTCAGATTCTTTAAGCAGAAGCCAGAGCATCCCAGAGCAATCCGCTACCTGCAGGTATCCAGCGTGATTCGTAGTTCTTAAGGCTCGTAAATTGGTGTTGTCATCTTGAAAGCAGAATTTTAAAGATATGTGACTAGGGAATAGTTTACTATTCACAACAAAGAGGAAACTTGTTACTTTTTATATAATCCTGAGATGGTTTGGCACAAGTTTGTTTTATAACTTTTAAGCTCTATTTTCTTCTAGTCTTTCATATGTAATAGTGAAAGTGTGAAATATGAACACTAACGGTTTGGAGGGAAGGAAGGGGCTAAAAAGCCCTGTCCTGGTAGTCTTTGAAACAGGATATTTTATAATATATTTTATAATAATTTATTGTTTAGAGGCCTGCGATTTTACATAATTAAATCTGTGCTTCAAAATTAGGTTTATATATATTGGTTATATGTAATTCTTCTCTCGTGAATTCTTTTTTCAAAGCTTGTATTTTCTTAATCAGATTAGCCTTTTATAACTGTAAAGCATCTTGTTATTTTAAGAAAGCTATTTTCATAAAGAATTTCTCCAAACATCTCCATGTTTAAATTGTTTAATTAGTTTATTGCGTGTAATTAAATCAGTTCTAATCTCAAGGCAATACGACATTTTTTGTAACAGTGGTCTTCTTAGTTGGGGAGATGGCTCAGTAGGTCAGTGATGGAGGCATGGGTGTGACGGCCTGGATTTAGTAGGTCAGTGATGGAGGCATGGGTGTGACGACCTGGATTCAGATCTACACTATGGAATACTACTCAGCTATTAAAAACAAGGATTTTCCAAAATGTGTGGACAAATGGATTGAACTAGAAATGATCATAATGAGTGAGCTAACCCAGAAGCAGAAAGACTCAAATGGTATAGACTCACTTATTACTGCACACTAGCCCAAGGGACAGGTCCCATGAAAGTCTGCACCTACCAGGAAACGGGGATAGAGGTGAGGACATCCTATTGAGACTCTAGATGAGGAAAATATAGGGGATAGGCAAGTAGGGGGACCCAGAGGGTCCTAGAAACCTACAAGAAGAACATTATGATGGGTAGATCTGAGCCCAGGGGTTCTGCTTGATCTAAGGCACCAACCATGGAGAAAACGTGCAGTCATCATCAAACCCCTACCCAGATCTAGCCAAGGGACAGAACATTCTCCACAGTTAAGTGGAGACTGGGGACTGACTTTCACAGGATCTCTGGTGCCCCATATTTGGCCATGTCCCTTTGTTGGGGAGGCCCAATGGCACTCGGAGGAAGGATAGCGGACTACCAAGAAAAGACTTGATACCCTAGCACCATATTCAGGGGGAGGAGGTCCCCCACAGCCACAGTCATAGGGAAGGGGGATTGGGGTGAAAATGGGAAGGAGGGAGGAATGGGAGGATGCATGGGATGGGATAGAAAATGAGATGTAATATGAATTATTTTTATTTTTCAATAAAAATGTGTTATTATTAAAAAAAAAAAGTTGGGTGTGTTGTCACTTTCCTGTAGCCTTAGTGCTGAGAGCAGAGATAAGATAAGTAGATCCGGGGCCAGCAATCTAGCTGCAGCGGCAAGTTCCAGGTTCAGTGTGCAACTCCCCCCCCACACACACACACACATACACTTATTAGTAATAGCAAGGGGAAGAGCAATATAGGAAGATAACCAAAGTTGACCTCTGACCTCCACATGTACACAGATCAGTACCCCGCACATACATATACACCACATAGAGACCACACACACACATTTTCTCTGTCAATTTTTCTTAAAATATTTAAAGTACTGGAACTTTTTAATTGAGTAATTATTTCATAGTAATCTGTTCCTATCACTCATATAATAGATTGTTAGATTAAATAACTAAATATCCAGTAGTCTTAGGGAAATTGAAAGTTATTATTTAAATTAAGAAACATGAAATGATCAGACTGACTGACATGAGCCTAAGGCTTGATCACTCCGTGCTGACCACATAAGGAAGTAATTCTTAGGCGCCTGTGTAATTGCTTTAGCGTGTTGTTCTAGGTACTTTCTCATTGCTCTGACAAAGGATTGGCCAGAGTAACTTACCGAAGGTTGTTTGGCTTTGTTTTTTATTTTGGTTTTTTGGGGGGATGGGTGTGGGGGAGGTTTTGACTGATGGGGAAGGGATGACCAGTTTTGCAGCTACAGGGAGCATTCAATTTACTAGTTTAGCAAACTTGTCATCTTCATCATTATTGTAGCTAATTTAAAATTTTAAAGCCTGCATCAGGGTTTAGAAATATACCCTCTAGAAGGTGGCTTGCTTGCGTGCGTGCTTTATTTATTTATTTGTTTGTTTATTATTAAAAGCATTACTTAGATTTTAGCCAAAAATTTTTTCTCAAAAATTATTTTAGGAATTGGTCTGGTTAGATGTATCAGCTATAGATATACATATATATATATCTATATCTGATAATTGTTTTAGGTTTTTATATCTCCACAGACTCAATTATTTTTAGAACCACTTGGGTTATGTAACAGCTGGGAAGCAGGGGTTGCTATGGTAGTGTCTTTGACCTAGGGGAACAGAGTAACACTTTCAGGAATGAGTCGTTTCATGTTATAGCAGGATGTAATTTGGCTTTCTTGTTAAAAAGTTTCCCTCCAGAATCAAGCCAAACATTGACAGTTTAAAAGATGTTATTTGTAATTGGTTCATTCTGTGTAATTTTGTTTCACTTTTAAATAAAATGTCATTTGCAGTATAATAAAAGCATTCAAGTAAATTTGATTTCCTATTTGCTTGGTAATTAATTTATATGTTTTAATGGGTATTTTAGTTTTTAATCTTTTTAATCTGACAGGAGATGCTGTGCTAAAAGCGGTGGAGTCTCTAAAACTAGGAATCTGACATTTTCACAGCTTTAATTTAAGTTTTTATCACTAAGATTTTGATAGCTGAATTTAAGCACATGGTCATTGTATTTAAGACAGGGAAATGAAAAATGAGTAAGGCATGAAAACTGAAATAAAGGGGAAGGGACAAGGCAGACCTTATTTCCGGTACCTTTACATTTGTAAAGATGCTATTTTAAACACAGGGAAAGCCATTTTTTCTTTAATGATCAGAATAATGTTCGAAACTACTTTCTAAGCCTTTCTAGCCAAGGTCTGCATTTGCCATACTGTGAATTCTAAAGATGGCAGAAAAACAAGTCACTATCCCTGCTTTATCCCTACACAAGACCAGCAAATGCTGACTTTGCAGCGCAACCATAGGATGTGATTTTTCTCAACCCCGTAACTCATAAGCCGTTGCTTTATGTGTGTTTGTCTGCCTTCAGATCATCTGATCGCCACCTAGTTAGATACTAGATACAAGTTGAATAAGACAAGAGTTTGGGTCTCTCAATTTTCTTTTTTTTTTTTTGGTTTTTCGAGACAGGGTTTCTCTGTGTAACCTTGGCTGTCCTGGACTCGTTTTGTAGACCAGGCTGGCCTCGAACTCACAGCGATCCGCCTGCCTCTGCCTCCCGAGTGCTGGGATTAAAGGCGTGCGCCACCACGCCCGGCTGTCAATTTTCACTTAAATCTAAACATACAAACAAGTTGAATATAATAGCATATTCTTGGTAGAATTCTGTTAAATGTAAATGTTGGCCAAAGTAGAGGACACCGGAAGGAGGTGGGTACATCTTCCTGGGGAGCTGAGTGAGGTTTCAGAGGGGAGATGCTGATAAGCATGCAACGATAAGAAAAGGAAAGGCACGAGCACGCGCGCGCACACACACACACACATACATACACACACACTTTAAAAAATAAGTCATGGGGTCTTTCTGACATCTTGGTGTCTGTGGAGCCTGCTGGGAACAGGACTTCTAAAATGCAACTATGTCTGGAAGGCTGTGGTGCAAGGCCATGTTTGCTGGCTACAAGTGAGGTCTCGCAGAACCAAAGAGAGCACACAGCTCTTCTTAAAATTGAAGGTATTTATGACCGGGATGAAACTGAATTCTACTTAGGCAAGAGATGTGCTTATGTGCATAAGGCAAAAACAACACAGTGACTCCTGGAGGCAAACCAAACCAAACCAGAGTGATCTAGGGAAAGTAACTCGGGCCCATGGAAACAGTGGCATGGTTCATGCCAAATTCCGAAGCAACCTCCCTGCAAAGGCCATTGGACACAGAATCCGTGTGATGCTCTACCCTTCCTGGATTTAAACTAATAAAAGTAAATAATAAAAGTGCATTTGTGCTCTTGTATTTTTTTCATAAAAAATAAAAATTAAAAAAGGTCATGGGGCTGAAGAGATGGCGGAGTTAATAAAGTCCTTACTGCTCAAGCCCAAAGACCCACATCCAGCTCCCTGTCACCTGCGTTAAAAACTCAGCCAAGCAGCGTACACCAGTGATGCCAGTACCGAGGGTCTCACGTACAGGGCAGTCTGGGGCCTTAGTCGTGATTCTTAAAGCTCCAGGCTTGGCGAGAGACTCTGTCTCAAAAAATAAGGCGGGGAGTAACTAAGGAAGATACTCAACATTGACCTCTGTCCCCACCACCACCATTGTAACGACAGAAAATGATCTTAATTTATGGGAGAAATTATACTGTTTCATTATGATGTTTAAGTTCCTTGGGAGTTTCGTTGTTGTTGTTTTCTTCTCCAAAGCAGTATCTGAAGGCAAGATGACTCAGCAGGTAAAAGTGCTGTGCTACAAGCCTGAAGATCTGGGTTCGATCCCCGTAGCCTGCCCTCCCTCCCTCGAAGGAGAGAACGGACTCTGAGAAGTTGTTCTCCGCTGTCCACCCAAGTGCACCATAACACAGTTAAAAACAACCAAAAACATTAAACCAAAAACTTGCTGTTTAAAGTGTTCGGGGACATTTTTTTTTTTTAAGTAAAATCTAATGGATGTAAGTAAAATATGACTTAAAATGTCAGAAGCAATAGACTTTGTGTTTCCTTTCTTACTGAAGCTGTTGCCGGGAGGGGAGCGCCTTGAACAGAGTTTGCCTTGTGCTGCTTACAATAGCGCAGTTAGCAGTGTGAGCCTCTGTGCTGTGCCTTGGCAGACTCGCAGCTCGTTTCTGCTGCATTTGAATCAGCCTCCGACCCATCGTCTTCTCCCTCTGGGTGCAGCGCTACAGCGCAGAGGCTTCCTCGACTGGGAAACTGTTCCCTCTGCATTTGCTTCCTGCAGAGCATGCTCCCTTTTGTCACAAGCATCTTCTTCTTCTGGGACCATATGTCGGCCTTCACTCACTTCTTTGAGTTGCGTCAGTGACATTTCCAGTCAGCCTTTGTTCTTTGCTGCTCTTCTGTCTTTGTCAGCTCCCCTTTCTAACAGTCTGTGTGGCTTTGAGATGACCAGCAAGACGGCATCCCAGGTAAAAAGCTTTGCTCTCTGTGATTGAAGAACACACACGGTGTGACAAATCAGCCGAGGTTGGTTGTTCCCACTGGTCATGGTGTGCATCTCATAGTAACAGTGATTTGTGACCCAAACTGCCAGTAGTGATACTTGAGTGTGTACATTTATAGTGACTATTCTGCAATCAGTGAAATTTGAGCCATGGCGTTGGGAAACTTGTGTTGTTTGGCTGACCCTTGCTTGCTGAATTTGTGCATATGTGAGTCACCCAAATGAGAACAGCCTGCAGTGTACGGAAGCAGGACTTTTCAGTAATTAAGAAGGTAGTGGATTTAGGGTGCTGAGCTGAGGAGCACAGCTGGGATATGTAGAAATATTAGTGTGATGCCACTTTAACAGCTTTTTAAGACTTCCTTTGTGTGGATCTCTTACACCAACTACATAGTACAAATCTCTACACATAGTAAATAACAACGGTGTGAACTCCCCAGGGGTCAACTGATATTGCAGATAAGTTTTCAAGCGTGGTATAGCTCTAATAATTGGAAGGAAGGGCTGGAGAGATGGCTCAGAGGTTAAGAGCACTGACTGCTCTTCCAGAGGTCCAGAGTTCAATTCCCAGCAACCACATAGTGGCTCACAGCCATCTGTAATGTGGTCTAGTGCCCTCTTCTGACGTGCAGGTGTACATGCAGGCAAAGCCCTGTATACATAATAATAACTAATAATTGGAAAGAAATAGTTAACAAACGAGTTTGGCCTCTTTGGGTCAGGTGGCTGTTTTGTCGTCATACAGCATATAACTTCAAAGTGCCGTTCTCCTTTGGCTGCAGTTGAGTAATACAGGTCTCTTTCTGTTTCTCACAGGTGAGCTGGGACAGCGGCTGATCTCAGGATGCCGTTAGTGAAAAGAAACATCGATCCCAGGCACCTGTGCCACACAGCACTGCCTCGGGGCATTAAGAACGAACTGGAATGTGTAACCAACATTTCCCTGGCAAACATAATTAGACAGCTGAGTAGCCTAAGTAAGCACTTATGTCAATTTAAACATTGCAAGCCAGAGTTGCCTTTAGAGTTGGCATGTTAAGAACACGCTTGTACTTGGTACTAATTGAGGGGGGATTATAACATTATCATGAGAATTCAGTCACTTTAAGTAAAATCACTTGAGTTATAGCAGATTTCTTCTTCCTATTAAGGAAATAACAGAATTGCTCAACTGTATATCACACAGTGATTAGAATTATTGAAACTGCTGTGGAAATGGGATTTGATCTGTAAAAGATACAGCCTGGTTGTTATCTCCGTTTACTATTTTTGAATAATTCAATTATTTGTATTTGGGGTCTTTAGGATCTCTATATTAACTACAATATACTTAATTAATACAAAGAAATATTTTCATATTATCTAAGGTGTAGAGAGCAAGGTAAGGCCAGCAGTAGTGAGTCTTGTGTAATGTTAGAATATGGAACCAAAGTCTGAAACACACCATGATGTGGAAACCCCAGGAGAACTCAGCTTCTGGCGGGCAGGATCAGCTGGAGAGAAAGCATTAGGAGGCCTAGGGAGATGGCCCAGTGAATCACAGTGCTTGCTGTGCCACCACTGTACATGAGTTCAAATCCCTAGCACCCACATAAAAAGCCAGGAGTGTCTCCGAGTGCCTCTAACTCCGTAACTGGGGAACAAAGATAGGCAGATCCCAGCAGCTTACTAGCCGGGCACCTTAGCTGGAACAGTGAGGTTCCAGTTCAGTGAGAGACCCCGTCTCACATGCACTGCGAGCGAGCACATATGCACATGCCCCCTGCCCCTCACGGTACGAAGTGCTGGGCACACAGAGGAGAAGGGAGCATGTAGTAGCACATCCCTAAGAGACTACAGGATGGAGATGCTTTGTTAAGGAATTACACAGATTGTCTTCTATTATTATTCTTATTTAAAAAATAAATCCAGTGAGTGTATTTTTGAATGGAAAGGATGAGCTTTTTACTCAACTATATTTCATTAAAAATATGAACTAGATGTTCTTGGCCAGGTACATTCCCTGAGTGGTACTAGGTTTTAGCTGCCGTACCCATCCCTAGAGAGGGTTTGGCTCCTTTCCTCTTCTTTGAACTCATGTCTCCTCCTGTTACTTGTTAGGGATTAACTCTAGGTCACCCCCATCCCAGAACTTACAGATGATCAAATCCTTTGGACAGTAAAATGGTGTATGTACACATTTTCCCATATACCATACAAGATACCACTCACAGTACTTTAGAAATACTGTTTAAGTCTTAGCTGTGTTACTTACAGGGAAAAGTCTGTTTCTGTTTAGTACAGAAGCAGTTATTTTCAACTCTTCTTTACAAAATTCATTGAATCAGATTAAATCCACCAATACAGAACTTGATACAAAACTACAAGGGTCGTCCCCACTTGGCCCAAGAAATTGTTAATCTAGGTTTTTGGGGTTTTTCCCCCAGTGAAAGGCCTGAGTCTTTACAAGCACGGTAGCCAGGACAACATGGGGTTACACAGATGACCCTCACTTTGGATGTCTCTGTAAATATCATAAAATACAAGTGTCTCACACACACACGCTATGTGCCCTTGCCGAGCAGCCCAGTGCACACTGGCTTACTGGTGGCTAGCCCTCAGGGTACATGGTTAGCTGAGAGTCTGCCATTGCCAGCACTGTCAGAGAGCTCAGGAAAATACCAGATCACGTTTCCACATACGACTTCTGTTAAGTTGGAGAATCTTAGATTTGAGTGTTGTTTGTGAGAATACCAAAGCTTTGTGTTGCCTGTGAAATAGCTGTGAGAAAACAATAAAAGGCTGTTCATTTGAAATCAGTTTATTTCTGTTGGTGGCTGATTTTTCAGGTCAGTTACTGAAACCACTAAAACTGCGTAGTTGTTTCTTCCACAGGGAACCAATCTGAGTTTTTAACACTGCTCAAAGCAAGAGTCTTAAAGGCCTCAGATACTGTTGGCCATATTATTTAAAGATACTTTCTTTGGCCTAAATTAGTTGATCTAATGTTATAGACCTTTGTGTACAAATCTACGTCATGCATGTGTGAGTACCCATTTGTTAACAGGGAGAGGCATGCTTCATGCATGTGTGAGTACTCATATGTTAACAGGGAGAGGCATGCTTCATGCATGTGTGAGTACTCATATGTTAAGAGGGAGAGGTATGTTGAAAGCATACAAGTAACAGAAGGAGCTTTGGAAAAACATCCTTAAATTTAAGTTAAATTCTGAATCTAACAACACATTTAGGTATGTATTGCCCAATATAAAATATAAAATTTAAGATTAATACTATTGAGTGCATCAATTTTAAATGCTCATATTTCTTAGGTAACCTAAAGATGGAGTGTGAAGAATCTCTGACTGTGGGGGCGGGGACAAGTAAACAACGTCTGTCAGTTAAACACAAGGCTGCGTTGTAGCACCTAGTAGCAGAAACACTATAAAATATAATTAAGATTAGGCTTAGTGTTTGTACTCAGACCATATAGTTAATTTCTAAGCCATCCATAGAGACAGCAAATCAGAGAAAATCACATGGATTCAAGGTGTAACAATAGTTTATTGCTCTTAAATTAATCTTTCGTGTTTTCCTGCTTGGAATAATTAAAAACCTAGAATTAAATTAAATTTAAAAGGCCATTGGCCTTTCAAATAATCCCATACACTAGAGAACCAGACACGAAGGACGGCCACTTGACCCCTCTCAGAACCTGTTCACTTTTACTTTAATGGCTTTGGTACATTGGATGGTTTGGTTTCTTAAAGATTTATGTTTTGAAGGATTGAAAGGAGTGATACAATAGAAGAACCATCACTGAGTTCAGTTAAAATAGCTCAGAGCAAAGAGGGGGCTGCTGAAAATGTAACCAGAAAACTGGGAAAAGACCATATAATATACTCATGTATCCCAAGGCTTGTTTTATGGCCACAGGCAATTAATTGATCTTCATAATTAACTCCTGGCCATGAGTACTCAAGAAAAGTTTAGATTATAGTTTGTTTTATATTCCATTTAAGATGACCAGGAAATTTAAGAGTACATTTCACAATAGTTTTCATTCAAAATCAGTTAAAATACTAATTGATGGACTTAATAAATTTAAGTTATTCAGAAAACTTGACTCTCTAAAATGATTGTTTAAAAAGAAAAAGTAAAATAGCTCTTGACAGTTGTAAGTGTTCCATCTTAAAGCACCAATTGCACAAAACTGAATCTACAGTGCTTTATTTGGTTTTGAGACAGATGCCCCTGGCTTCTTAATAAATATACATAACACAGTTCACATTCTATGATATTTTCCTATTAGAAAATAACTCGGCTTTGGAATAGATGGCTAACTGAAATTTAAAATTCACATTCCATAAATGTCTCGTTTTGTTGTCTCTTTACTGTTAAAGTTCTAGTTAGAGCTGAAAGTTGTCTTTTCTGTTCCCTCCTCTGGGGTTTTGCTTGTTGAACTCAGTTTATACTGCTGAAATGAACTAATAAAGACTAGTTTTTCTCTTACGTATAAATAATTTGACAGACAGTATATTATTGCGTTCTCTGTTGCTATAACAAAATACTCGCAGCTGGATGCCTACAGAGAGCCTTACCTGCTTAGCCTCCCGGTTAGGTCACAGTGTGTAGGAGAAACACGGGGACCAGGTAGCTGAGGAAGTGGTCCCTAGCATAGATCAAATTGAACGTTCTATTCACCGTTAAAGATTTGTGACTCTTGACCCAAAATAACATCCTACTGAGTTGAAGAATCTCACATATGATTAAGTATAGAAACCATTCTGGGGGCTGGAGAGATGGCTCAGTGGTTAAGAGCACTAATTGCTCTTTCAGGGGACCCGGGTTCAATTCGCAGCACCCACATTGCAGCTCACAACTGTCTGTAACTCTAGGATCCAACACCATCACATAGATATACAGACAGAAGACCAATAAAAGAAATAAAAAATTAAAAAAAAAAGAAACCATTCTGAATAGAATTAACACTTGAATGAACTGTAGATGGCAGAAACTGTTTTTAAAAGGTAATCATAGGTGGATTAAGGCAGACTTGCTAAGTGATGTATGGGTCGATTGGGTCTTTAAAGAATGAAATATTTTGAGAAGGAGAAGAGTGGAGGCAAAACCCATGTGCTCATTAGAATTGAAGGGAGTGGTGAAGCCTGACTGGAGGACAGTGCGAGGTGAGAGGCTTTACACTTAGTTGCATAGATAATGACACTGTAGAGAGAAGTGATCTCACATGAGCTTGGTTGGGCTTCAGATAGGAGCGCGTCGCTTTCACATTGTGACTTCACTCTTTCTGGAGGAGAAGGAGGTAGGTTGGAAATGTAAGGCATAGGAAGGATGCTGTCCACTAAAGTGTTGTGGCACTTAAACTTCTTGGGGAGTGCCTGGACTCTTCCCAACTGTTGAAAAGCGGTGGACCCTCTCTCCCGAAAAATAGAAATGCATCTATGGAAATTAGATTTTTTTCTATTGCTGTGATAAAGTGCCGTGGTCATAAGCAGCTTGGGCAGGAAAGAGTTTATTTCAGCTTGAAACTCTGAGACCACACTCTGCCCATCACTGAGGGAATTCGGATGCAGAGGCCGTAGAAGAATTGCTCCCTGTTGCTTGCTGAGTCTGCTATATTAGAGCACCCAGGGCCACCAAGCCCAGAGATGGTGCCACCCATAGTGTGGCCCTCTCATACCAATCATCAATAAAGAAAATGCCCTCTACCAGATTGGCTTGTCAGGGGGGAGGGGGCGGCATTTTTTTAATTAAGGCTCCCACTTTCCAAATAACTGGCTTATATCAAATTAACATAAAACTAGCCAGCACAGCATCTAAAACCCTGCTTGTAGTTTCTGACTTATGCAAACTATAAAAAGTTCCTTGCTTCAAACTGATCTCCTTTAGAGATGACGTGTTATTTTCCATCTCTGTATCCTGAACATTTTTACCTACATCATTTCTTAAATCAGTGGGCAGCTTTGTAACTGCATGGTCTCCCATTTGGAGTGCTGCTTTTATCTGCCAGGCAGCTGTGTCTCGAACCACCTTGGCCCTGTCCCACACTCAGATGTTTCTCTCTACGCTGGGCTGTGACACTAAGATGACCTGTTGCTTTACTTTGTACCAGATTGCTACCAGGCGTGTTGATGCTTACATCAGTTTCCTTAGACCATGCCCATCCCCCCCACCCCACCCCTGCATTGCAGAATAGCATAGTTAGCCCCAAGTAAGCACCAGATGCTACAGGGCAGCAATTTGAACTCCCTAACTGCTTACTGTGACTAGGTAGTCACTTATGCTGTCTTCCATTTCTGCTTAGGTAAGTATGCTGAAGACATATTTGGAGAGTTATTCAATGAAGCACATAGTTTTTCCTTCCGAGTTAACTCCCTGCAGGAGCGCGTGGACCGCTTGTCTGTTAGCGTCACACAGCTTGATCCTAAAGAAGAAGAGCGTAAGTCTCCTCCTTTCTCTGTTTTCCTTTACATTGTGTTAAGACAGGGGATGGAATGTGTTTCTTAACAGTATTAAGTGTGACTGTACAGTCTACCCCTGACCCTTTGTCCATGCAGAAATAAATGTGATTGTCTGTAAGAGCAGTTGGCTTGCCCTTCCATTCCTTACTGTGTCTACTGCTCATCTTTTTTTTTTTTTTTTTTTTTTAAATTTTGGTTTTTCAAGACAGGGTTTCTCTGTGTAGCCTTGGCTGTCCTGGACTCCCTTTGTAGACCAGGCTGGCCTCAAACTCACAGTGATCTGCCTGCCTCTGCCTCCTGAGTGCTGGGATTAAAGATATGCACCACTACTGCCTGGCTACTACTCATCTTTTAATTTATTTGACATAAAGACATTTTAATTAGCCTCTTTCTTCGGTTCTCTCTCCCTTAGTCTTTGTGTGCTTTTTGTCTGAGAAACTAAAGTTGCATGAAAGTATCTGAAGTCTTAAGGTTTGGGTGACACTTCTCTTACTGTGCCTTTGTGTATGTGTTACTGAGCTGTGACCTCCGTATTTAATCAACTGCTGCTATCTGCTTTAAGTGAACGAACATTCCCAAGCAACTTGTTCTGTGCTAAGACTAAAACAAATGCCAAGGTTGGGTTTTGTTCCTGTTTGTTTGTTTGTTTGTTTTAAACACTGCTGGTTACTAATAGTACAAATTTTAGCAGTAGAAGCATACTTCGTGCCTCTACCTTGTGTGTTAATTTTTTAAAAAAAAAATGCCTTGAAACACTGATAATTTCCAAATTCCTTTGCTTTTTTTAATCTGTGAACAGAAATGAAACTAAGAATATAATTTTTACTGACATACTGTAAAGCAGTGGTTCTCAGCCTCCCTAATGCTGTGGCCCTTTAATACAGTTTCTCATGCTGTAGTGACCCCAACCACAAAAGTATTTTTGTTGCTACTTCATAACTATAATTTTGGTACTGTTATGAGTTGTTTGGTTTGGTTGGTTGGTTTTGGTTTTGGGGTTTTGATTTTGGTTTTGGTTGGTTGCTTGGGTTTTTGTTTTGTGACAGGGTTTCTCTGTGTAGCCTTAGCTGTCCTGGATTTGAGTTGTAGATCAGGCTGGCCTTGAACTCATGGAGATCCGCTTGCCTCTGTCTCCCAAGTGCTGGGATCACAGGCACACGCCACCATACCCGGCTTAGTGTTATGAATTGTAGTTTTGGAGATAGCGGTTTGTCAAACAGATTGTGGCTGCCGGTTGAGAACCACTCATACAGAGACTTGTTTCACGTGAGTTTTTCATAGCATGCTCATTAGATTTTTTTTTGCTGAATAACAGGTTTTAGTGTAAATTCAAGTTATAGATCTAAGTTTAAAGAGTGAAAAGACTTAAAAAAATATTTTTGAAACTGGCTGGGTGTGGTGGCATATGCCTTTAATCCCTGCACTTGGGAGGCAGAGGCAGGCAGATGGATCACTCTGAGTTCGAGGCCAGCCTGGTCTACATAGTGAGTCCAAGACAGCCAAGCCAAAGAGCAGTGATCTCCTGTGACCAGGGTGCCTTTCACTTTATTCATAAGGTCCATTAGTATTTGTATTTGTATTTGTATCTCCCTGATGGCTAATGATATTAAGCTCAGAGGCCTATGTATATTTTCTTAGAGAATTATCCATTCAGTTCTTTGCTCCTCCTTTTTTTTTTCCTTCTGTACACCATCCATTTGCTCATTTAAAAATTGGAGTATCATTTATTGTGACGTTGTAAGAGTTTTTCTTGTATTCTAGGTCCAAATCCTCTGTCACATTTGTGCTTCACATCTTTAAGTTGTCTTTCTTAGAGTTTTCTTTTGAAGTGTATTTATGCACACTAATCACATTTCATGAAATTCTTGAAATATATCTTTGTTCCTCCTGAGAAATACATGATAACTGCACATACTCTCAAATATGATTTATATTAATATTTTCTTTTTAATATTTAGTTACAAGTGTATACCAGTAATAATACCTATATAAATTCAGTTTCATATATAACACAAATTAACACTTAATTTCAAAATACTACTACTTTTTAAGTACAGGCTTTATTAATTTTTTCCTTGACAATGTCATGCATGTGTAATTGCATTCTGGTTACCCTTATACTGTTAAATGCTAATAAGTGTCTTAGCACCATCATTATGTCTCAAAGTAAAATTATAGATATCAGTAAATAACTAAAGGTATGAGTTCTCAGAATTATACATAATTTCCTTTATTTTCTTCTGTAGTTTGTTTAAAATATATGAAACATGGAGAAGAATTCTGAATCTAAAAGCTGAACACTTGTTTCAGAATTGATTTCTGGAGATTTGTGATTCAATATGAGCTTTGAAATTTAGTGGGAATTTAAAAAAATGACATTATGAGCATATAGTTAAACTACAGAGGACAATAAAAGAATTTTGTATTATCTTTAGGTGGTAACAACCGTGAAACTGCTGGTATAATTTAGAAAATGTGTGAAAATGTTATAAAAATGTGTGCAATTACATTTCACTCACGTTTGTCAACAAGTACATTGAGCTAATACACTTATTATGCATGTAAAACTATTAAGGTAATATAAGATATTGCCAGGTAGAAGGGCCTTTGTCACAGTGCTCTGTGTGTCAGTAAGGCGTGCTAGAGACAGAGGAGCTGAAGGTAGAAAAATACTTACTATTTTGCATGCTTTTATCCTTTACCAAAGTAGCCTCGAGCACTTGGCATCAGGCTCTGTTTTGGTTGCATAGTCAAGAGCTGATAAGTAGAGTAAGGGAGCAGCAGTAACTGTTCCGTGATCATTGCCCCAAACACAGCCACTTCCAGGAGCCTGAAGACAGTGTCTGTTCTGGTGGGCTATATAGTCTCATTTGTTGAACGTACTGTGCATTTTATAGCTTTGGCCCTTTGTGTTTAAAGATAGATTAGCAATTTCTGTTTCCCTGAAATGTGAAAAGATTAAGTGAAAATGAGTGAAAGTATCCAAAACATGTAGTATCTATTCATTAGAAATCTCCCAAACCGCTCTCTGGCAATAGTGAGGGAAAGCTTCTTCCCCATTTCTAAATTGTATTCTGAAGTTTATAACTATGTCAAAATATGTCACACGTTACGTGTGAGGACTTGTTAAAAGTGTAGTTGTACTGTGACCACAATTGTAGAGCAGTCTCATTGCACTCTTGGACTATACAGGTCCAGCTGTTCATGACTTGTAAGAAATTATATGGCACTTTAGGGAAGATGGTTGAAAACTGATAGATTACTGACATTGCTATGGTATACAGCATTTATATACTTATGATCCAAGTCATTCAGTATGCAAGATAATTTTCTTCTTTTGATTTTGGTTTTGTTTTTGAGACAGTCTTACTTTATAAACTAGACTGTCTGAGAACTTGTGATAAGCCTCCTGCCTTCACCTCCCAAGCGCTGGGAGCCATCATACACACCAGCTTTTACCCAGTTTTTTGTTTTTTATTTTTATTTTCGAGACATGGTTCTCTGTGTAGCCTTGGCTGTCCTGGACTCGCTTTGTGGAACAGGCTGGCCTCGAACTCAAAGCGATCCGCTTGCTCAGCCTCCCAGAGAGCTAGGATTACAGGCATGCACTACCACTCTCAGCTTTTACCCAGTTTATTTAATGTGAAATCACTCTAAATGTCAGGCCTACAGTATTTTGATGTACATCTTATTTTAATATGCTGGACAGTACAAAAGTAAATGAGGGTAGTTTTCAGTGCAGTCAGTGTGTGAGGGGCCGTCCCAGTGATTGGGGATAGGAACGTACAGGAAAGTCTATCTTCAAAACTGTGTGGCCGGGTTGGAGTCGCTCCAGTGCAAATAAATGAGTAAAGTCAAAACTAGTATCGACCACCCATATGTAATGTTCATAGTATACAGAGCAGGAAGTTGGCACTGCTGCTCCTAGAACGCCACTAGCAACTAATCCCTTCAGTTAGTTACTTGTGACTACTGTAAGCCAATGAGAAATAAAAGTAGACGGGAGAAAGATGTCAAGTCTGAGTTGGTTGGGATGGGCAAGAATCACCAGGAAAGAAAAAGAAATGTTGGAACTGTGTCAATAGGACCTTCTGAGCTCTTAAAAATGGAAAGTTGTTAAAAACTCACCTCGAAGATCATGCAGAGAGCTATTAGGACAAATATAATGCTAGAATATTTAGGATGCCTCCTGATTTAAGGCACACAGCCTTCTGGCATACTAGCTTTGAAACAAATGCGCAGTACTCATAAGTCTGTCATTCAGCTGAGTTGTCTTAGGAAAATACAACGAGTTTGTGGTTTTTTTCTTAGTGTCTCTGCAAGACATAACGATGAGGAAAGCTTTCCGGAGTTCTACCATTCAGGATCAGCAGCTTTTCGACCGCAAGACTTTGCCCATCCCGCTGCAGGAGACATACGACGTCTGCGAGCAGCCCCCGCCTCTCAATATCCTCACCCCGTACAGGTCAGTGGGGCAGGAAGTTAGGAACCCGTCTCTGCCGAGTCGCACACACCTCCAGCCTCACGTGACTCTAACCCACAGAGACGGCCTCCTTCCTCCAGAGAGCTCTGTTTAGTCACTAGATGAACTTCGCAGGCTCGGACGTACAGAAGACAGGACCTGGGCAGATAATGAGTCTGAGTAGCCGCTGGCAAAGCTGTTACCATGGAGCTGTGTCAAGGACGTTGTCCCGGGCTTTCTAATTTAAATTTTAATCATAGGAAAGTAAGGCTCAAAAGTCCTCAGTACTAACAAACACAGCGGTTGCATCCTATCTGTTCTTCCCTTTCTGCACAATGAATATGTATTTTTTTAGAAAGCTTTCTACCCATGACTCCAGTGGAGTCTGGAATTAGTCAGTGTTCCTTGGGAATTCGTTCATGGGGTTTGCTCAATAGGCAGTCTAAGATGTACAGCACACATCCTGAAAAAAATGATATTCACATTGTTAATTGAAGCTGTAGTTCAGTGTGCCTGTAAATAAATGCTAGCATTGAACTGCAAATGAAGAAACACCTCTTGGCTTTAGTAAGATAGTAAGTTCGGTGGAACACTGGTGGAGACAAGGAATGTTCTCTCTTCTACGCAGTGTTCCAGCTTTCCAGACTTTGGGTTTGGGCAGAAGTATTTCTATTAATTGAAATTTCCCGAAGAACTTAGGAAGTTTAGTATTCAGCAAAAGTGAGATTAAAGTGAACAACGGCACTTTAAATTACTAGTCAACTCTGAAAAGCATCTCCATTTCCATTCCTCATAGTTTCCTTTCTGATTTATATAACAAAACGATTACTGCAATGCTCTATCTTGACAATATTTATTCATTTTGAGACATGGTCTCCTTATGCCATCCAGAGTGTCCGCGAACTCGTGACCTTTTGCATCTTGCCTTAAGTGCTGAGATCACCGATGTGCACCATGCCTGGCAGGGCCACACTGCAGCATGCTGTGTGTTGCAGTGCTGTACGGCGTGCTACGGGTATAAGGGAGCACACTTCGGCAGTAAGAGCTCGTCTGCTTGTTTCTCGGTCTCCCCTAATACATTGCATTGGGTGTGCTGTGTTCCAGGGACGATGGGAAGGAAGGGCTGAAGTTTTACACCAATCCTTCGTATTTCTTTGATCTGTGGAAAGAGAAGATGTTGCAAGACACAGAGGATAAGAGGAAGGAAAAGAGAAAGCAGAAGGTATTACAACAGGTTCAAAAACTCTAAGTTATTTTTATATAGTCCTATCTTGTTGTACATGGGGAAACTTCATTAATCTACACTCCGGCAGCCTGGCCTTGTTGGGCCCATGCAATAAAGTCCTGATAACTACACACATCACAAAGAAATATTGTGTTGATGTGAGTAAAGTTGGCAAATTAAGCCAGTGGGTTTTTGTTGTTGTTTGTTTGTTTGTTTTGTTTTTGCACCACCACATGCCCCAGCTGTTTTTGACAGGTCATCGTATTCTCACTAAACTGTTAGCAGTGTGCTGTGCTGTCATTCTCCACTGTCTCATAAACATCCCCCGAGTCTGCTTCAGTTCCTCCTGGTGATTTTAAAGCACATAGAAGGAAGAAACAAGTTATGCTTTGGCACAGAAGAGGCACAGTCTGTCTTCATCGTGCCCCTTTCATCTCAGCCTTCCTCGGTCCCCATAATGCCCCCTTACGTGCTGGACAGTGCTCTTGTGTTCCCGCTGGAGTTTGCAGACTGGTGACTGGCAAGCCAGGGTGCTCCTGAACACACGTTTTGTTTGCTAAGCACGAGGGTTTTAAAATTTTGTTTGAAGCAGAATTCCTTAGAATGCCTATCTACTTCATAGCATGCCCCCTTTGTTCATATGTGTTACCTGCTTTGTCCCTTTGGCCGTTTGATGTTTGCTGTACCTTCTCCAGGCCTGCCTGTGACAGACATCTCCCTGATTTTAACCTTTGGTCATTTCCCATACAGATAATTTAGTGTCTTGGTTATTTGACTGGAGGTAGGCAGTCCCATGCGTGGTAAATCTTTGAGACTTACTAGTAAGAGTTACTGACATTTTTCCATCCAAAGGACTTTGTGCCTTAAGTCTAGGCACGCTATTTTTGTATCCAGTTCCCTCAGTTTGATATTGAGTTACAAGCTCGTGGTGAGAAACTGGGATCATGGTGAACTGTTTTCAGTCTGACTGTACACATAAAATGACTCTGCGTTTTGCTTTATTATGATGACACTGCCATTTTCATATTGACCTTAGAACTTCATTTTCATTACTATAACCTTTTTTTAAAAAAGTATTTAGCATTTCACCATTTGGCTTTGTTTCATTACATCTGTTATAGCAGAAAAATCTAGATCGTCCTCATGAACCAGAGAAAGTGCCAAGAGCACCTCATGACAGGCGGAGAGAATGGCAGAAGCTGGCCCAGGGCCCAGAGCTGGCTGAAGATGACGCCGATCTCCTCCATAAGCATATTGAAGTTGCTAATGGCCCAGCCTCTCATTTTGAAACAAGGTTTCTTTTATTTTTCTTTTAAATGGATGGTAAACATCGGATTTACTTATAATACTTCTCTATACTTCTAAGTCTTGGCTCTTGAGGAGGTGGAAGGTTCTCTTATGATAGAAAGAATTTCAACCCTGACCACTGAACCTGCTAAAACCCAACCTCCTTGGGCAGGTCATTTTTATATTCGGACTTCCTGTTGTCATTTATAGAAAGAAAAGTTCAGAGTACATACTTTTCTGCTTTGCTTTAACTTTTATCTGGAGACTTAACTCCCTCCTAATATTTCAGGTAGAGTATATTAGAATGTCATAATACTATGTCTGGAATACTTTTTAAGCACCAATTTATCATATATGAAACAAGAGTTAAGAGGTTTGATTCTGATAAAAAAATTTTTTTGTTTTATCTACATCTGTTGTTGCTGTGTTATTCAGCTTTGTTCTGTTTTCCTGCTGTCTTCGTGGCCCTAGAAGCAGAGAATTTTGATACAAGACTTTTGGAAGCCATTAGTTTAAGAAAACCAAATGTCCAACTGATTAATAAATTCCATATTTTTTGTACTTTACTACTCAATCATACAGAAATAACTACTGGCATTTAAAAGATTTAACTACTGATGTAATGTCCCGTTTCCCTAATAGATACACTGATACTGTGTGTTTGTTTCTCTAAGGCCACAGACATACGTGGATCATATGGATGGATCTTACTCACTCTCTGCCCTGCCGTTCAGCCAGATGAGTGAGCTTCTAACCAGAGCTGAGGAGAGGGTCCTAGTCAGACCGCATGAGCCACCTCCGCCTCCACCAATGCATGGAGCAGGAGATGCGAAGCCCATACCCACCTGTATCAGGTACGTGGGGACAGCTCATGTGCTTTATGTTAGGAAACCAGTGACCTTGTTCTTTGAAGGATCAATAATAAGCATCTTAGGCTTTCCGGATAAGTCGTTTCTATCACCCAGGCTCTAGTGTAACCAAGCATCATCTGTTTAGGGAGCCAGTCACCTTTAGCCAGGAGGTGTATTTATTTTCTTCTGATTATAGCTGACATATTCTCCTGGGGACATTTAGCTAGTTGCTTTAAGAATTAGTGCTCTCATATAATTATAGCTTTGTCAACTAGCGTTATCATACACAGTTTATTAAGAAAAACATGAATTTTTGCAATGTGGTAATGTTCCAAAATATGGAGGCCAAAGATGTTAGTTTGATATTAAGAAAAATATTTTAGCAACTTCAAAGACAATTGGCAGTTGCTTTTAGCAATATTTCTTTCAGTAAAGCTATTTTAAACTTTAATGTGGTCAGTTATCCAACTTAGAAAATTTTAACATAGACATATTAAAGAAGTTCTCTAATGCAGAAATGCATTCCAGCTCTGCCATTTTTAGCTTAAAATAGGACAAACCACAAAAACCTCACATCCCTGACTTACTTGGTACACAAGCCTTAGGAAGAAGAAGAGGTATACATTTCCTTTTGTGGTTTTTAATGAGCTGGCATTGACTTCACTGAAATAACAAGATGAATCATAACGGCTCCGGTATAAAAACACCATCATCTTATTAGCCACGTGTCGCTCTAATTACGGCCACAGATACTGCTGCGTGCAAAGTGTTGAGTCACCGTAGGCGCCTGGCTCAGCGTAGACTTGAACATTATTCGGTTCCTGAGTGGATGTGAAAGCTGCACACATACTTGAGACTGTGCAGAAAGTTAGATTGTTGTAAACCAGAGCACCACAGGTTGGTTTTCTGTACACTTCCAGTTCCAGTTCTTTCCAAATAATGTTAAATAATTTTCCCATCCTATGGGACCATGTTAACAGGTTTATTTTGATGTAGATGCCGGTAGTCATCTCTAGTGTCTATGGTTCTGCCCTTTTTTAGTTTCCTCCTTTAATAACTTTTAGGATCTCTTTCTCATTTCAGTTCCGCCACAGGCTTGATAGAAAATCGCCCCCAGTCTCCAGCTGCAGGCAGAGCACCCGTGTTCGTGAGCCCCACTCCCCCACCTCCTCCACCACCTCTTCCATCTGCCTTGTCAACTTCTTCACTGAGAGCCTCGATGACTTCAACTCCTCCCCCACCAGTCCCGCCCCCACCTCCTCCTCCAACCACTGCTCTGCAGGCTCCAGCAGTGCCTCCACCTCCAGCTCCCCTTCAGATCGCCCCTGGTGTCCTCCACCCTGCTCCTCCTCCAATCGCTCCTCCTCTAGTACAGCCCTCTCCCCCCGTAGCTAGAGCCGCCCCAGTAAGCGAGACTGTGCCAGGTCATCCCCTCCCGCAAGGGGAGGTGCAGGGGCTGCCCCCACCCCCGCCGCCGCCGCCTCTGCCTCCACCTGGCGTTCGGCCATCGTCACCTGTCACAGTTGCAGCTCTTGCTCATCCTCCTTCTGGGCTACATCCAACTCCATCTGCCGCCCCAGGTCCCCATGTCCCATTAATGCCTCCATCTCCTCCATCACAAGTCATAGCTGCTTCTGAGCCAAAGCGTCATCCCTCTACCCTGCCTGTCATCAGTGACGCAAGGAGCGTGCTGCTGGAAGCAATACGGAAAGGTAAAAGTCCTCAGAGCCACGACGAGCATTGTTATTGTGGCATTGGAAATCTCCCAAATACTCAGGACAATACTGTATTCCACATTGATAGTTGAGGTGATCATGTTTAGGAACAAATGGCGTTTAGGAAACACGGCTAGGTAGAATTTACGTCTCAAGTGACTTTTGGGAAAAATATGACACATCTAACTGTAAGGTCTCTTAAAATGAATGAGAAATTGAAAGCACTGGAGATGAGAGCGTAGCTCAGCTGTTGAAAGTGCTTGCCTAGCGTGCACAGAGGGCTTGATCCTAGTGCCATGTGAGACTTGAGCACAGTGGCGTATTACTTAGTACTTGTAATCCCAACCCTGGGGACGTAGAGGCAAGAAGGGCATCAGAAGTTATAGGTGGTTCGTGGCCCGGTTAGTCCCATGCCAGCCTGGGCTTCATGGGACTGTCTTAAAAAAGAAAGGGAATTTAAAGCTTTGGACTTCTATGATTCAGAAATGTAATAAAAATTTCTCTTATACCTATATTAATCCTCCATTTAAAATGTATTTTCAGTGTGGAAACTGTTTGGGGTATAATTGACATTTGTTTTGCCAGATGCCTCTAAAGGATTAAGGTTCTTCACTTAGAAACAAGAAAGACCATATTTATTCGTTTCTTAATTCAACATTTCCTAGGCAGGGGTCAAGAGCATAGAGAATAGTGATGCCTTTCCTTCAGGGGACAGTAGGACCACAGAAGACACATCCATCAGTGTTTCTTTGCCCAAAGAGGTGATAGAAGTGTGTCATGTGTTAACTGCTCAGGGGGAGGTCTAGTGCGTCGTGGAGGATAAGTGCGGGTACTCACGGGAGGGGCGGGGTCAGCAGCTGATTGGCGGTTGCCTTGCGTTGCTCTTTCAGGTATCCAGCTACGCAAAGTGGAAGAGCAGCGCGAGCAGGAAGCTAAGCACGAGCGCATCGAGAACGACGTGGCCACCATCCTGTCTCGCCGCATCGCGGTGGAATACAGCGATTCCGAAGATGACTCGGAGTTCGATGAAGTAGACTGGCTGGAGTAAGGAAGCTGCGTTGCCGTGCGTTGCAAGACTGGATGCACATGTCCTTCGTGGCGCTTGTTCTCTGACAATGTTTGGTCATTCTAGTGTTTTGCTTCCGACTCCTCATAATGAATAGCCCTCTTCCATAATTTTTGATTTCTATGGAAAGTATTAGCATATATTTCAAACTAAATATTTTACAGTGGCTTATCTTATCCCCCCCCCCGGAAAAATATAATTTGGTCCAATAAACCACTAAGTATTAAGCATGGACAGCCGTTACTAGTGTAGCAGATTCCGTTTTTGATATACATTAATTGTGCACTTTTGTGAATTTTTTTTTTCAAAGAAAGCAGCTGAGAATGAAATCTTGAAGGCAGCTCTGTCTGTTAACGAGCCTTACTCCATTTCTCGATGTTTTAGATGAAGAAACACTGCCTCAATTATATGAATACACTCAGAAAGAACATTTTAGCTCGTAGTGTTGAATTCTCTTAAAGGAATGGTTAATTTTTGTTCTCATCTTATTGTTTTAAATACTTGCCTTATTTGAGCGTTTAGCAGAGCCCCTTCCCCACTTATATATTGTGTGGTACAGTTTTGCTTGCCTATAGAAATTCACATTTTTCCATGTGAGATACTCAGAATAAGCATACGTGTAACTTACATAACGTGAGAATAACAATCTGATGTAATAAACGGTTCATTTTAAAGGTTCTCGGGTGTCACTCTTTGAATGAATCTGTTGGTAAGGCGGTGCCTGAAAAATGTCAGGGCCCAGCTTGTGCTGTCTACCTTCCTCTTAGGTTGTTTGTTTGTTTATTTGTTTTGGGGGGTGTTTTTTGTTTTTTTTGTTTGTTTGTTTGTTTTGCTTTTGGTTTTTGGTTTTTCGAGCCAGGGTTTCTCTGCGTAGCCTTGGCTATCCTGAACTCACTTTGTAGATCAGGCTAGCCTCCAACTCACAGCGATCCACCTGCCTCTGCCTCCCGAGTGCTGGGATTAAAGGCATGCGCCACCACGCCCGGCTTTCCTCTTAGTTTTTAAATTACAAGTGGTCTCCTGTGTAAGGGGACTTTTATGCCGCGGTTTTCTCAAGTTACACAATCTGTTTCTCAGCCATTTATGAACTTACCCCGCCAGCCTGCTGTCTGCCTTCCATGTGCCTGACTGTCAGTTTGTCACCGCTCCTGGCCACTTTGTGTGTTAGCATTTGCATCAGTTCAAGGTAACAGGGAGGTGCCATTAGTGTCAGACCACTAAGGAGCCTGCTGGGGCTAAGCTTGCCTGCTGTGTGCACTCCAGGTGAGCATTTGAGGTCAATCTGGGCTGCTCGGTAAGGTCTGAACAAAACACAACAGAAATTTAACTAAGGAGACTTAGGCAAGCGTTTCATCTGTTCGTTTTACTTTGTTTTTCATGTGACCGGGCTCCTCAGCCTCACCTGCATCCACATCTGGCAGGGTAGGTTCCAGCCCGCACCACCCTTGTGTTCCTCTGCCCTTGAGACTCTGAGACTTGCTTTGGCCTGTGGCTAAAGTGAAGTAGACCCATTCTGCACATAGGCCTCCTCCCCGATGCCCCCTTCCCCTCCCTCCCCTGTCTCCGGGCTCTTCTACAAACCCTAGCCCTCATAGACAACGGCGCCAGGAAGAGAGAGTTAAAGCAGACATGCCAGGCTCACTGCTTCCTGGCGTGTAGTAAATAGGCAAGCAAACCTGACCGCGGACGCAGGGGCTCATGAACGAAACCTGAATGCTTATTGTCTGTGTCTGAGGTCTGAGGTGCTTTATTTCATGGAGCATTATTGGCTGATTCGTAAAGTCACGTGCTAACATGATAATTTGGGAGGTATTTAAACAATCTTGTGATCTTTGTAAAGTAGAAATCATGAGCTAAGTTCAATACTTTGTGTTTCAAAAGTTCCTAATGGGCCAGGCGCGGTGGTGTGCTCGGGGAGGCAGAGGCAGGTGGACAGCCAAGGCTACAGAGAGAAACCCTGTCTCCAAACAAATTCCTAATGGTTTAAATAACAAAAAAATTGATTTACTCTTTTTGATAGCTTAGTTTAGAGCAGTGGCTCTCAACCTTCCTAACACTGCGACCTTTTAATACAGTTCCTCATGTGATCCTCAACCATAAAATTATGTTCATAGCTACTTCATAACAGTGTTTGCTACTTTTGTGAGTCATAATGTAAATAACTGACCTGCAGGAGGAAATCTGATATGCAACCCCTGTGAAAGGTCATTTGACTCCAAAGGGCATCTCGACCCACAAGTTGGGAACCACAGATTTAGAACAAGAGTTTAAATATCCACTCAAGGTTCCATTCCAGCCTCGGGAAAATACAGTGTCAAATTTAACTTAAAAATATGACAGCTTACAGTCTGTCTTAAGTGTGCTTATAATTAGGAAGTCGCAACATGCATTTGAAAAATCTTTGTTTATACTTGTGGGGGGGGCACACATGCCATTTTTACGTGTGGAGGCCAGAGGACAAATTCAGGTGTCACTCCTCGTCTTTCACCTTGTTTGGGGATGGGCTCTTGTTGCTTCCCGCTGCCTGCACTAGGCTTACTGGCCTGTAAGCTTCTCCTGTCTCCACCTCCCATCTGAATGTAGGATGCTAAGATTACTTCCTTGAGGCTTATACAGGCTTTTGGTACCCAAACTTGGGTCCTTAGACTCATACAGCAGGTGGCACTTTAACCACTAAGGCCTCTCTCCAGCCCCTAGTGTGTATTTTATAAACATTAACTATAACCAAATAACCAGAACATAATAGTGTGGGGTTTGAACAGTTAAGGGAAATAGAAAAGAAAGTTGGTGAAGATTTTCGAGCAATAAAGTAGCTATGTTTACACAATCAGTACAGCTCTGAGGTATATATTAGCATAGGTTATGGAGTCTCTTGTTTTTGTTTTTGAGAATATTTCTGGACGATTGAAGGGGGAGGGGGGTTCATGCTTCTGACATAAACTCAGGTGCCCGAGATTTGAACCCTTCCCCTTGGTGGAAGAGGCCCTCTGGGAACACAGAGGAAGGGGAAGCAGGCTGTCCAGATGAGACCTGACAGGCTGTGCTCATATGGTGGGGGAGGAGGACCCCTTCTCTCAGAGGTCTAGGGGAGGGGAATAGGGCAGAAGAGGGAGGGAGGGTGGGACCAGGAAGGTAGGAGCGAGGGGTTACAGTCAGGATGTAATGTGAATAAATTACAATAAAAAAATTTAAACACAACTGAAGAAGCCAGGCTTCCCACTGTAGAGTCAAAATAACCTTTTATTGTAGCATCTTTTTTTTTTTGGAACAATGTATCTGAGGTCAGCTTTATTCCCATAAGGAGAGTGAAATCTACTGGGTAACAAACCGCCTTCTTAGCATGAACTTTCTCCATATTCAGCAGGGCTGTCCACAACCCCAGAATCAGAAAGTGTATGCTGTGGGCACCCACTTCCTGCCACGTTACCAAATCCAGAGAACAGTTTTTTACTTACTTGTTTAGGCTTTGTTCTGTATTTTATTCCACCTGCTTGGAACCTTCCTCCTCTTGGGCATCTGTGACCTCTCCTTCCTCTTCCCACTAGTGGTGAGTCAGAGAAGCACCAGCTTGCAGCAGTGATGTTGGGATGAGATGCAGCCTTCGCCTATAGATAGAAGGAAAGGCTGTTCCTCTGTATCCACCCCCAAGTGAGGGACATCCGCTAGCTTCAGGCTTACAGGGCGTATGAAGCTGTCACTGAGGTCATCTAGTGTGAGCAGATGAGACGGACCCCAAAGACAGTGTTAATTTGGGTTGTGTTGTATAAATTGTGAAGTTATCTCCTCTGGTCTTATTTTTAGAAAAGCCCCACCCTTTCTTGCACATTTATCGTACATCATACTTTCAAGAAGTCTCTCTCTGGTCATCACAGCGAGAACTGTATTCCCCTTGGAGTGTCTTTCATGCTTTCATTGCAGGCTTCCCTCGGCAGATGCTCACCCTACGTTGCATTGCAGTTACGCCCTATTTGAGCTTGCCAAATAGATTACTCTCAAGCACTGATAAGCAACTCCCAAACTGTTACTATAAACAATTTCAGAAGTGCTCCTCTTTTTGTTCTGTCATCTATAACTCTTAAAATATTCCTTCCTGTTAAAATGTCTTTCTCTGCTAATCTCAATAACTGTTGATGGGAAACTAGTCCTCATGTGATCCATTAGGGGGTGCATGTACCTGTGTCTGTATGCGTGTATGTGTGTGTGTGTTCCAGTAAATGCAAAGTATTAAAAAGAAAGTGGCTTCTGACAATCATTAATATTTCTGAAGTCATATTTTTAGGGTAGAAAGCAAAATTGATTGTGTTTTAACGGGAATTCTGATGAGTTAGTTTCAAAGTTCAACTTTTAAGTTCACCCTCAGTAAACATGGCACTGCTGATTTTATTTTTTATTTTCAGTCTACTACATTTTTCTTTTTTAAGGTGTTTTTAAAAAATATTTATTTATTGTATATGAGTACTTTATCTGCAGAAGAGGGCATCTGATCACATTACAGATGGTTGTAAGCCACCATGTGGTTGCTGGGAATTGAACTCAGGACCTCTGGAAGAGCAGGCAGCGCTCTTAACCACTGAGCCATCTATCCAGCCCTCCCCCCTTTTTTTTAATGTATAGGGTTACATATGCATTTTTTAAAATGCCTGCAGTTTTGTATATGTGCCACTTGTATGCTTTCTGCCCATAGAAGCTAGAAGAGGTCATTGGGTCCCCTTGGAAGTAGAGTCACAGACAGTTGCTCTATGGAGGCTGGGAACTGAACCTGGGTCTTCTCCAAGAAGCTGCATGTGCCATCACTCCAACTAAAACTACCAAGCCATCTAACTCCCACTACATTTTTCTCTTGGTATCAGCTGTTTAAAAAAAAAAAATCTGCCCCAAAGTGAAGTATAAGATAAATTTTTTCAAGCTTCTAAATAGTTAAAGAAATTCCTTTTTGAATCCATTATCTCTATTAAATTCACTTAACAAGAACTGCGTATAAAGCCAGCAAAAAGATATTCATTGTGCAAATCAGGATTTAAAGATAGCTTTTCTGTGTTGAACTAATGAAATGTCAAATTAGGGAATTTCTAAGTTGGGCATAAATAATTTTAATTAATTAAAGGCAGCTGAAGCTGAGCAGAATGCATAGCCCCTTGTAATGCGTATAATGCATCCCCATTTATTCATCGCTGTATGAAGAGCATACTTATTTACGTTCTCCCTGACTGGACTGTGGAATGCAGCAGGAATCTCTGTTGCTTTTCAAGCCTGACAGCCAGCTCTGAGTGAAGAAAGAATGCAGCCTTGAATGAGCATTTGAGACACTTTTTTTTTTTTAAGGCTAGTTATCAATACCTTTTTCTCATTATTGTAAGGCCAGCTGCTCTTGCTTTTTTTCCCCCCTCCTTTAAGGGGAAAACACACACACACACAGAGCTGAGCATGTATTGAAGTCTTCTCAGGGTATGTATCCTCTCTTTTCTATAAACTTGGAATGACTGTGAATATGTTACTATGTGCACATTTGTATCCTTGTGGGATACTGTGTGTGTGTGTTATACTCAAAGACTTTTTGATGATTTTCTTGTTTATCCATCCTGCCTTTAGGCTAAGGTTTTTAATACTACTTCTTTGATATGGAACACAGATCCCTTCATGACTGATAAAATTCCCCATCTACCTCTCTGACCTGAAACAACAAAAGAGACACAAGAGTTATTTAATCTCCGTCTGTTTTCTATCTTAACATCTTCCACTATTCCTTAGTGTGTATCTTACTTGTAATCATGAAGGCCATGAAGTGTACTTCTAACTTTAATGAAAATCCATAGGAATAGAAGGGGCACATCTCCTATTAGAGATGGCTTGTTTTTATTTTTATATTTATTTTTTGTTATATTTCTATTTACTGAATGACTTCTTTATACGTACACCTTCAGGGTTGAAATGGTGCTGGGTATTGGGGCCCTGACAGTGAATAGACAGAGCCCTCTTTCTGAGTATACGGATAAATTAACAAAGCACAGTGAATGTTATGATAGGGAAGCTTACAGTACAGAGACTGTTACTTTAGTTACTTGTCAGACACCATGACAAAACACCATGACCAAGACAACTTACAGAATAGAGTTTCCTGGGGTCTCGAGTCTCAGAGGGTGACACCATGACCATCAGGCAGTGAGCATGGCAGCAGGAAGGCAGGCATGTTGCTGAAGCTGCAGCTGTAGCTACAGCTTACATCCTAATGTACTACTGGGACTGCTGTGGGCTTTTGGAACCTCAAGGCCCACCCCCAGAGGCACACCTCCTTCAGCAAGGCCACACCTCCTAATCCTTCCTAAACAGTTCCACCGCGCCAGGACTTGACTATTCAAACGTATTAAGTCCATGGGCACCGTTCTCGTTCAAACCACCACATTCCGCTCCCTGGCCCCTTAACAGGCTCTTGGCTATATAATGCAAAAATGTGTTCAGTCCAACTTCAAAGTCCTCACAGCCTTTCGCAATGTCAATATAGTTTAAAAATCCAAAGTCTCTTCTGAGACTCCAGGCAGTCTCTTAATTGTACCCTGTAAAAATCAAAAGGCAGATCACATCCTTCAACACACAATGGCACAGAATTTACATTACTGTCCCCAAAGGCAGGAAATGGTGCATAGTGAGGAGTTCCTGGCCTGAAGACAGACCGGAAGCCATCAGGGCAGCTCTGTGTGTGACGTCAGAGGGTGTAGGTGGTGGCACTCTTCCAGGTTTCCTGACTGACTACAGCACACTTGTCTCTCTCGGGCCACTTCCACTCTGTACCTCTTGGCACGTAACGCTCGGCTGTGACATCGCCAATGTCTTGGGGTCTCCCATACAACCCAGGGTCACTCTCACAGCTTTACGCAGTGGCCCCCTCAGGGACTCCCCTGCCACATGGCCTGGCTTCAGAAGTTTTCCTTAGTGGAGGGGGATTTCCACGACCCCTTTACGCCTTTTTTTTTCCTTCGTGAGTCTATAGTCAGAACCATGTAGCTGATGCTGCCAAGTTCGGCTGCTGGCTTTGGGGTAGGAACTGCCCCCCTCCTCGCGTACATTTGCGTAAACTTTGATTTGCTGTTTCTGGCCTTTGTTGCATAAGCTTTCGGTTTTTGCAAGTTAGAGACTTAAGCTGGATGGGATCTTGCACTGAGGGCACCACGCCCTTTACTCCATTTCTCCTCTTCCCTTTCAGCACAAGCGTTGGCTCAGCAGTAAAGCTCCTGGTGTCCGTTTCCTCTTAAAGGCATCCATTTTGGATGTCTTTGGGCCTTGCGTGGTCTTTTTCACCTGCCTAAGAGTCATCACTAATAGCCAAGGGACAGAATCAAAACTAAGCTTTCTTGAGATCTTCTCTGCCAACAAAATCAGTTCAAAACGCTTCAGAGAAGCCTCGTGTAGATTTTTGAATAAAGGCTAAAAGCAAAATCTCGCGAGAATGGTCTCTAACCCAGTAACTACTGCTCCCCTCTGAAATCTCTTGAGCTGCGCCTCCGCAGACCACATTGCTCTCCGCACCACCGTCTTCCAGGTTCCCACTAGGATGGCCCTTTCAACCCCGCTTGCAGCATCCAACAGCGTTCCTAGAACAAAGCCCCAAAGTCTTTCATGTTCCTTCAAAAACAACAAAACAAACAAACGAAAAAAAAAAATGGCCAGGCCTCTTACAGCAATAGCCTGACCCCTGGTCCTAACTTCTGTTTCAGTTACTTTTTTATTGCCGGAACAAAAACATCATGCGGAAGGCAACTGTCTTAGGCCTTCTGCTGCGACGAATAAACTAGACTGGGTTTTGGAGAGGAAAGAGTCGAGGTGGCTTCTAGGGTCTAGACTATAAGGGAATGCGGAGGGAGAAGCAGGTTTGGAGAGACGTGTGATGCTGTTGGGAGACTCAGGTAGATGAGGGTGTGGTTGGAAGGACGGATTCATTAAGGATGGGGTGAGCAGGTAAGAGCTTTGTAGGAAAATAGCAACAGGAAATTGTGAGCAAGCACTTGTTGAGGCTGGTGCTCGCGAGTGTACATTGTCTCCAGTATGCAGGCTCTGTGGGAGGTGGCTTGCTTGTTTTCCAGCAGCCTGGCTTAATTTCACGATAGAATTTGCACATTTTCGCTCTCACAGTTCACTGCGGTGCTGCTGGTTTTGGTCTCCTCTTCTCAGGAGGTGGTTCACGGGCCCTTCCGAATTGTCACATCATGCAAGCGAACCCTCCTTTCATCCTAAGACTCGGTTCCGCCGCCCCCAGGTTCCGGCCCCCCCTTCCCCCCACCCCCCCTACCCCCCTTCTCCCCCACCCCCCCACCCCCGCCCCAGGTTCGGCTTCCCTGACTCCTTTCAGGTGTGTGGTGCAGAGCCTGTTCTCCTGTCTCACCTGCAGGGTTTTTCTTATTCTCAGATTAACAACCATAGCTGCGCTTTCCATGGACATCTTTCCAGCCTATACGTCTTCCTTCTGAGAGTCCTGTCAGAGACAGGCCTGCTACGACGACAGTGTAGGTCAGAGTAAAGGACCAAGGAGCCGAGTATGGTGGCGCACGCCTTTAATCCCAGCACTCGGGAGGCAGAGGCTCGAACTCTGTGAGTTCGAGGCCAGCCTGGACTACAAAATGAGTCCAGGACAGCCAAAGCTACACAGAGAAACCCTGTCTCGAAAAACAAAAAACAAAACAACACAAAAAAGAAGCCAAGGGAAGCCTTGTGGAATTTGACTTTCGCCCTATTTCATGTCTGAGTTATCTTGTCTGCCCAGTTTACTGTGTCAGCAGGAATCCATTTTCTCGTGAAGACGTGATCCTTGGCTCAGATAATAATGACCTGTGGTCCTTTTAGCGCATATTGAGATGACACCAAAGTTTTAATGACTGGGTTGCTTGATTTTTTTTCCCTTCACCACACTTCTTTGGCAATAAACCTTTCACCCTTAGCAAGGCTTTTCAGAAATGTCAGGTGTAGTCGAAGCAGAGGAATGCGGGTAATTCTATGTAAACTGCTCAGCATTACTAAAAAAATAGCTCACAGTGAGGGGCCGACTGAGCAGACGGCAAGCTTTCATTCTAATGTTCAAAACTGGGCTCCTCCCCACTCTGGTTAGTACCTTAGTCTTTTTATTGTGAGAAATGCATCTAGGAAAGTGCATAACATTATCAGGTTCCTAATCAAATCTGTAAAGTCACAAAGTAGAATACTGTCCTTACCCCAGAGGCCTTTCACGATGTCTCCTAACCGCCATCTTTTCCCAAACTCCGACCTCAGGTTATTGGATTACAATCTAGATAAAGGTAAAAATTGCAAACAGCAACCTTTGAAAAGCAACATAGGACAATCATCCCAACCCCAGCCCAAAAAAATCATAAACAGAATACACAACAGAGGTGAACTTCATTAATTGGTAACTTTTCCCTAGCAGGAAAATGTAATCACGAAAATACTATTGTCTGATGTTGCCTAAATTTGGGGATATGCATAAATAGATGGACTTTGCATTTTGTCATACAGGGATGCTGTGTGTGTCTAACGCCTTTTTTGTTTTGTTTTTGTTTCTTGGGATAGGGTTTCTCTGTGTATATCTCTGACTGTCCTGGACTCACTATGTAGACCAGGATGGCCTCGAACACACCAGGATTTACCTGCCTCTGTCTACTTCACAAAGCTTTAAAATGTCAGACACAGCTGGGCATGGTGGCACACGCCTTTAATCCCAGCACTTGGGAGGCAGAGGCAGCCAAATCCCAGTGAGTTCAAGGCCAGCCTGGTCTACATAGTCCAGGACAGCCAAGGATACACAAAGAGAAACCCTATCTCGGGGGTGGGGGTGGGGGAAGAAAAGCTTAGTGAGATTTAACCATGTGTCATGTGTCTGTGTTTGGCTTTATGGTATAGTTCGTGACATAAATGTCATAGTTTATCCACTCCAGTGTTGGTTACCTTGTGTTGGGAACTACATGGAAGTGGATCAGAGTCACAGGACATACCAGACGCTGTCCCAAAACACTTCTACCAGCACATAGAACAGCAGGTCTGTTTCTTCACACAATGCTCACCCTAGGGAGTTTACACTGTTCATGTTAGTCATTTGCATGGATGTGTGGCAGTGTGCCTTGTAGTTCTAATTAATTTTCCTTTCCCTAATTTCTAATAAGACTCAGCATGTTTTTATGTGGCTGTCAGCCAAACCATCTTCCTTTTGTGATATATCTCCTTTTTGATGGTGCCTGTTGGGGAAAAGTTACACATTTGAATGAGGTTTATCATTCTCTCTCTCTCTCTCTCTCTCTCTCTCTCTCTCTCTCTCTCTCTCTCTCTCTCTCGTGTCTGTGTGTGTGTGTGTGTGTGTGTGTGTGTGTTCTGTTTTAAGATTTTTTTTTCCTTATGCTAAGGTTAGAATGATTTTCCTATGTTCACTTCTAGAAACTGTTTTCATCTTTTACTCTACAGTGTAATCTGTCGGGGCTGATTACTGTGTAGACTGTAGTGCTGAAAGCATAGACATACAAATACCTGCGTATTTATAGCCCACATCCTCTTAGTAGCATCAGCTTTTGTTACAGACTTAAATACGTATTGATAACCAGAAGGCAGGCCGGGCTCCCTTGTTTTCCTGTGAGGCGGCACTCACTAATCTTACTAATCTTCATCCTTTGCTTTTCTGTATAAATTTAGAATCGGGTGCGCAGATAGCAGACAAGACATTCAGAAGGTGTACCCAGGGCATTGCCGAGCCTTTGTTTCTGCCGCTGTCTCGTGCCTTCTGTGTTCCTGGCCTGTGGTGTCTCCCAAGTGGCTCAGCTGTCTCTGGGAGCTGGGCATGATGGCCCACGCACACCTGCAATCCTCAGCATGCAGAGGCTGAGCTGGGGACTGCCCGGAGTCTGTGTCAGGAGGAAAGCAGCCACATTGCCCTGGAAGGCTGCCCTTTCCTTCAGTCCCTGCCTGTTGAGTTTTCATCCTGGCATGGAGCTGAATTTTTGTCAGATTTTTTTTTCCTATATCAATCCAGCGATGTGGCTTTCTCTTTATTTTAGTAATATCAGATGTGCCTGTCCAGAAGTGCATATAAGAGATTACAATAGTTTTCCCTTTCAAAAAATTTTTTTTCAGTTTTTTTGTTGTTGCTGTTTTACATTGGCCTCTTAAATCCGTTCTTGCCTCTATTTTCTCAATTTGTATAAGATTGGCATTGTATTTTTTTTTTGTAGTATTTGAACCTATTTGGGTTAATAGATCCACCCATCCACCATAGAACTTTTTTTTCTTCACAAAGCCAAAAAAAGATTTGATTTTATTAATAGACAATAGCTTGTTTATTTCAGTTCTGTCCATTTAACCATTAAACTGTTGAACTAATTGGCATAAATCAACCATAGTATGTACTTACTATCCCTTGAATGGCGGAATCTGTTTGATACTATGGTTTCATTTTATTTATGGTACTTGGAGTCCAAAGGGGCGCCTTGAACCTGTGCTGTAGTGTCTTTAATCACTTTGGAAGATTCTCTGCCTGGTTTTCTTTCTTTCTTTCCGCCTAGAATTCTAGGTAGCTTCACATTAGAGGTTCCCACTGTGTCTGTTTCTTACTTATCTTCCTGTAGCTTTCATACATTAATTTCATACATATTCTTCTCCCCTCCCTCAGAATTCAGTGAGTTTTTGTTGAGCCTACCATTGTGTTTATCAATTGTAGAAAGAATGAATATATATATATATATATATATATATATATATATATATATATAAAGATCCCAGTTTCCTGTCAACATTTTATTTACTTACTTACTTTACATCCCAATCGCAGCTTCCCCTCCTCTCCCCTCCCCTCTCTGCCATCCACCCCTCCTCCCTTTCTTGTCAAATACCAACCCACCTTGGCATATCAAGTTTCAGTAGGACTAGGGCATCTTCTGTTGTGGCTAAAGAAGGCAGCCCAGTTAGGGGGAAAGGGACCCAAAGGCAGGCAACAGAGTCAGAGACAGCCTCTGCCCCGCTGTTAGGAGTCCACATGAAGACTGAGCTGCACAACTGCTACATATGTGCAGAGAGCCTAGGTCAGCCCCATGCATCCTCTCTGGTTGGGGGTTCGGTCTCTGTGACCCCATATAGGACCAGGTCAGTTGATTCTGTAGGTTTTCATGTGATATCCTTGACCTCTCTGGCTCCTTCAATCTTTACTCCTCCTTTTCCACAGGATTCCCCAAGCTCCGCCTAATGTTTGACTGTGGGTCTCTGCATCTGGTTCCATCAGTTGCTAGATGAAGCCTCTCAGAGGGCAGTTATGCTAGGCACCTGTCTGCAATATAGCAGAGTATCATTAATAATGCCATGGGGGGGGGGCGGCTCATGCTCATGGCATGGATCTCAAGCTGGGCCAGCCGTTGGTTGGCCATTCCCTCAAATTCTGCTCCATCTTTTATCCCTGCACAACTTGTAGGCAGGAAAAATTGTGGGTCAAAAATTTTGTTGTTGAGTTGGTGTCCCAGTCCCTTCACTTGAGGCCTTATCTGGTTATGGAAAATAGGGAGCTGGGGAGATGGCTCAGCGGTTAAGAGACTTGTCTACTCTTCCAGAGGTCCTGAGTTCAATTCCCAGCAACCACATGGTGGTTCGTAACCATCTATAATGAGATCTGGTGCCCTCTTCTGGCCTGCAGGGGTACGTGCAAGCAAAACATTGTATACATAATAAATAAATAAATCTTTTTCTAAAAAAAAAAAGAGAAAGAAAATGTTGTACATTTGCACATCGGAATATTACTCAGCTATTAAAAACAATGACATCATGAAATTTGCAGGCAAATGGATGTAACTAGAAAAGATCATCCTGAGCAAGGTAGCCCAGACTCCAAAAGACAAACATGGTATGTGCTCACCTATAAACAGATATTGGTCATAAGTTATAAGATAACCATGCTACCATCCAAGAAGCTGAGTAACAAGGAGTGGCCAAGTGGGGGATGCTTGAATCGCACTGAGAAGGTGAAATAGAACAGATATCAGGGGTAAATGGAGGGAGGGGACTTGGTGGAGGAGGGTTGGAGAAGGGAGCAGGAGGAGTCAAAGTGAGGAGGACAGAGGGAGGGAGTACTGGGTGAGAGAACTGGAAAGTGGGGGGGTCAGTCTCTGTGCTGAGAGGGAAACCCCCAGGAATCTGTGAGGGTCACCCTCGCTAAGACTCCTAGCAGTGGGGGAAATGGAACCTGAAAAGGCCACCTCCTGTAGCCAGAAAAGACTTCCAGTGCAGGGACTGGGACACCAGCCCAGCCACAAGTTCTTTGGCCCACAGTTTGTCCTGCCTACAAGATGCGCAGGGATAAAGATGGAACAAAAATAGAGGGAGTGGCCCACCAGTGACTGGTCCTGTCGGCATTTTCAATGCTGATTTTTATTTTGTTGAGCATAGTAAAACGAGCCTTTACAGTCTGTGCCTGATGATTTCCCTACCAGGGGCCCATACTCAGGAAGGCTGACTTGCCATCTTTAAAGCCTGTCTTCTGTGGCTTTACCATGGCTCAGTCCTTTGGAATCTTGGCCTAAAATAAGGAAGTTGACTTGGCGTCTCCCTCAGGCTAGACCCTGGCCTCATAGCACCAAGAGGCTCCCAGAAGTACCTGCTTCTTCTCATAGCAGTTTCCTCAGGAGCCATTAGAGCCACTTTTCTTTTGGTGACTTTAAACATTGAGTCAAACCTTGACCTGACAATTCTTCATTATCCTATCTCGTGGGTGACTTCAAGCATAGGCTTCTGATATTGCGTCTGCCTTTTCTAGTTGTCCTATAGCAAGAGGTTAGCACTCCCTACCTCACTATTACCAGAAGACATTGGCCAGCTCAGTTATCAACAACTTCAAAATTAACATAAGGCCCATTTTTGTTACTTATAAAAGAAAAAAATGAATAGCCTTTTTTTTTCCATCTTGAATGTAATCCAAAATGCAGTTTTCACATTTTTAACCAAGGTTTCTAAACTTACAATTAAAGTGTTTGTTGCATGCAGCTGCATTTTAAGACATGTCAAAACAGCAGCATCAAACAAGAGACTGTGAATAATCTAGGCTATTTTTAACTAGCAAAGCATAGATATAGAGGCTTACGTGAGAAGTGGCAATGGCGTGTCCAGGAGTATTTTGAGGGCAGAGGAAATTGAAATGACTGACCTTAAGCTTCTTTCAGATGGCTAATTTATTGTTCAGGTTTTAGAGGGCAGCGTTTAGAGTTGTACCGCTTCATAAAACAAATTCCTGAAGGCACCTGTACGTTTGACATACTTTTTTGAAGTTCAATGCTTGTTTTAACTTTGAGAAACAACAGTCTTTGTTGACCACAAATGCTCTTGTCACACGTGTCTTTGATAAAAGTTCTGCGAAAGGGTACACCATGTCTTCCTTATGTTTCTCCTCCTACTTCTTGGCCCAGGGCATATTTACTAAAATATTAGTTGTCTACGGTCTTTACAAAACCATTCTGGATTTGGCTCCCTTTCAGATTCCGAAGAGTTGAAATCATACCTGCTACAAAGAGGTGTTGACTACCGTCACTGCCGTCATCGCCCATCTATTATTTTGGCAGCAGACACTCTCCTGAGCAGCTTCCATGATTTCTGTCAGTTGACGTTGCTGAAAATAGAACTAGATAAGACATGCATCATCCTCATCTCATGGATGAAGGAGCTCAGGCCCAGAGCTGCAACCTGGCCTGCGTGCATGTCATGTAAGGTCCAGGTTTGAACTCTGCTCCATCCAACTCCACAACTTGCCTGAAACTGGATTACTGGTAGCTACTATATGCTATTTGCCCTTAAAGAAATAAAGTGGACATCATTTGCATTTGAAATAACACTGGTGTATCACTGTCAGAATGTATTATAATTACTTAACATTATTATCCTCTCTCTGATGGACTCTAAGAAGCTTATTCTGCATGTGTGTGAGTGTACATGTACACGTGTGTGTATGTGTGTGTGTGTGCGCGCGCGCACGCGCTCGTGTGCGTGTGCGTGCAGGCATCTGCCATTGGTGCCACTGTGCATGTGTGGAAGCCAGGGGACAGCTTCTGGTGTTGGGCCTCATCTTTTACTTTAAGACAGGGTCTCCTGTTCTGCGGCTGAGGTGAACCAGGCTCTCTGGCCCACAAGCTTCTGAAGACTCCCCTGTCTCCACCTCCTTTCCTTCTTGTGAGAGCTCTCGGATCACAGGTGCACCCCGCTGCATCCACTCTTCCCGTTCACACAGCAGGCATGTCACCGGCTGCACCACCTCCGCAGGCCGGAACCTTACAAACTGCATCTGTTACTAACTTCTGTCTCCTTGGCCTTCCGTCTAGGTTGAAGTTCATAGGAAATTGTCAGTGTGGCTGCTAAAATAACTTTTTTAATGCATGAATTAGTGTCATTATTATCAGAATTAGTTACTGCAAGATGCTAAAAATATAGAAGCAGAAATAGATGTGGCTTTTTTTTTTACAGTGCACGAAGCTAACAGGAACATGTTGACAGTCCTTGTACTTGAATGTTGCTTTCTTGTTCATTCTTTTCCATCATCCAGTTAGTATTTACGAATACACCAGACAAAGGACTGCCTGCAAGTAGAAAGGACGACAGAAGAGCTGGGATAGTTTACATTTGCTCATGAAGTGTGTGTGGCAACCCCTTTTTTGGAGGGTTATTATAGGACACTTGCAGACACTGAACAAAATACCTTCTTTGCATCCTATTCCTGCTGACCTCTTAGTACAGTTTATCCCTCAGTACAGAGACCAGCCTCTATGTAGGCTTAGTTTGCTCTCACTGTCAGTTCATGGAGTGAGGAGGAACAGCCTCTACGTAGCCCAGTGCGTATCAGGTCTGGCTGGCCATCAGTCCCTTTTGGAAACTTTGTAACCATTATCACCTCATCATTTTTTTTTCTTCTTTCACCTGGGATCCCAGTTGTCTGTATGCTCCAAAAGTTGACATTGTGGTAGGCCTTAGCTACTGTGGGCCACCTGTCTGTTTCAGTTTAGGATAGTTTCTGTTACTCTGTCTCTCAAGTTCACTGCAGATTTTTTGTTTGGTTGGGTTTTGGCCATGGCAAGTCTGTGTTCAAAAGTCCATCAGCTCTGTTACTAGACGTTCTCCTGGCAGAGTTTTTATTTCATCCGTACTCTTTCTGCTGGAATTCCGTCTCTGTTCATTCACGCCACCTGTCTTTTCCACTAGATGCTTTAAATGGTTGTTCTTTTTAAAATTTCTTTTATGATAGTTCCAACAAATACAGGCATTGCCTGATGATAATCTTTACAAGTCTGTTGACCGTGAAATTATATCTCTTTGGTTACCATTTTCCCATATGTTTGCTGGCCACTCAAGTTTCTCTGTGTATTTGTCTGCTGGCATCCTTTGCTGCTGTCTTACAGAGCGTTTCTTGTTCTTACTGATATATATTGTGCAATGACACGAACTGTGAATGTAGTCCCCTAATCGGTAGCTTGCCTCTTCACTTCCAGTGTGATGAGTTCTACCATTAAATTCTAATAGTCGGATTTACTGTTATTGCCCTTTATGGCCCCTGCTTGACATCTCTTCCACCCTGAGGTCATAAAGATGCTTTCATGCAATTTCTCTGAGAAGCTTCGCATATCAACTCTGTTAAGTCTTTAGCCATCTAGAGTTTAGTTCTGCTCAGGGTATAAAACAGGTCATCTAAGTAGCTCTCTTTATGGATCAAAAGATATCTGCACTGAATTATAATGCTTATCATTACGGGTCACAGTGTCACATGTCACAGATAGATAGATAGAGAGATAGGCAGGCAGACAGACAGATGCAATAAAATGTTTACATTCACGCATAATATTGTGGCTTGGCATTTCAAATCTTGGATTTTAAAGGGATCATTGTGCTTTTGAAAAATGTAAAGTTTCATGTGAAGTCAGTGTGCACTGGTTGCTTCTATAGCAGCAGGATATTGTCCTCTTTGTTATTTTACCCTATGGTATGGTAAAACATACGAAAGTCCAGCAAAAGTACTCTAAGGAAGGGATTCATGGTATTCATTAGGCTGATCCTAAAATTCGTACAGAGAAACAAAGAATTAAGAATGGTCAAGATTGGATGGGTATAACCAGGCTTTTTGGTTACTTTATTGGGTTCCTATGTCTACAACTTATCTTCACCCCAATCCCTTCCAAGCCTCCAACACTAGGTAGGTGAGAAAGGATGTTAGAGGTGAAAGGGGTGTAGACCTCTATAGACTACTTCCTGCTGATTAGGGATGTTGAGTTCCTTGGGGCAAGTCCAACCTTCATCATCAGAATACCAGCAACCAGCAAGAGCGAAAGCAACAGGGAAGCCACAAGCCCTCATGGGGCTCTCACATGCCCTCGTAAGAGTCCCCAGAATTCCAAAAATAAACTATCCGCAGCTGGCAAAAAAATCACGCCCCTCCTGGAGCTATTGTGGATGGTCTGAATCAGCCCCATTTCCCACACCTGAGGTTAAACAAAAACATAGTCATATAACATAACTGGGATTTTAAGGAAACCAAGATTCTCACTACATATGGGTGGAATTGTTGGCAGGGGGCTAGGGGGAGGTAAAGGTGCCTGCTACCAAGCCAGAAACCTAAGTTTAATCCCCAGGCCCCACATGAGAGAGTCAAGTCCTCACACAGTAAGTAGATAGATAGATAGATAGATAGATACATACATACATACATACATACATACACACACACACACACACACACACACACACACACACACACACAGAGAGAGAGAGAGAGAGAGAGAGAGAGAGAGAGAGAGAGAGAGAAACAGACAGACAGATGCAATAAAATGTTTACATTCAAGCATAATATTGTGGCTTGGCATTTCAAATCTTGGATTTTAAAGGAATCTTTGTGTTTTTTTAAACAGAAGATGCATTTATTATTTATACAGTATTTTGCACACATGTATGCCTGCTGGCCACAAGAAGGGACCAGATCTTACTATGGATGGTTATGAGCCACCATGTGTGGTTGCTGGGAGTTGAACTAGGGACCTTTGGAAGATCAGGCAGTTCTCTTATCCTCTGAGCCATCTCTCCAGTCCCAGAATCTTTGTGTTTTTGAAAAAAAAATGTAATGTTTCATGTGATGTTGGAACTGTCAGCAAAGCCTCAAATGCAAAAGGAAGGGCAAGATGCAAGTGGCCACACCTTAGCACCGGAGAACCTTTGAAGGAAAAAGGAAAGGAGCCCCGCCAGCCAGGGGCACGCCACCAGAAAGGCCAGGGGGAGGAAAAAAAAGAGAAACAGCTGTAAGGGGAAAGCAGGCACAGAAGAGAGCCCTTCCCATGCTCCTCAGGGAGCCTGGTCTCATTTTGGAAGGGACCCACTTTATTCCTGTACCCTCTATTATTTAAGCAATGACAAGATCTCCAATGAGCTCCTGTTGCTTAGCCGTCCATCTGTTCCTAGCTGCTGCTTTCCTGTGCTGTCCGCCCACATCACTTTACATGCCCAAACTGTCTTGGTTATGATTGGCAGCCTGTGTGATACCACTCGCCAGTCAAGCATTACCAAACTCACTGACAGAGTCCTCCATGGTGCCAGGTCTTGACCACTGTTTGTTCTGGTCACTTGTCACTGATGTTTTCACAGTGGGGAACTTGAGGAAAGCAGATCAACATCTTCAGCCAAAGCAGAGACTTTGCTAATTTCCTGCTCTAAGCAGCAGGTACCCAAAGCATCACTCTTCTGTCACAGCCTGCTGATGTGCACAGCCCACTAATATGTCCGCTCACCCATGTGAGAACTGGAGCTCAGGAAACCAGCACAAACATCTGACCCTATGGCGATGCCTTTGCTGTAAATAACCCTTTGCCTCCTACGTGTTTTGGGACTTCTTTCAGCTCTGTGGAGTTCAGCCCGCTGTACAATCGAATCTTACACCCAGTTTAGACAGATGAATCTAACCATGGCCATCCTGCTGGCCTGTACTGCGTTCTACTCTGTACTGTGTTCAGCCGCTAGGATTGGCATTTCTCTTTTGGCTCTCAGCCCCAATGTATCACACGTTACTCACATTCTGAACACTGGGGGTGTCTCAGCAGGAGGCCTTTACTCTCAGAAGCAAAGTTTAGTATCTAAATCCAGATCAGAAAGGGGCACTATTCCACTCCGGATGCACAGCCATATAAAATCTTCCTTCCTCTTAGTGAGTGCTAGAAGACAAACCAATATCAGAACTGAAATTTGTCCTGTATGTATGGTGTGCACGCGTGCATGAGTATTTGTGCATGTGTGGTGTGCTTGTGTGTGTGTGTGTCCACATCCTGTGTGTATGTGGTATGCATGTATGCATGCATATGCATGGAGTGTGTGTGTGTGTGCATATCCATGTATATGTGATGTGCATGTCTATATGCATATGTATGGTGTGTGTGTATGTGTGTGTGTGTGTGTGTGTGTGTGTGAAGACATATTTGTTGAAAGATGACATCATAGGGAGACAGATTAATATGGATAGCTGTCATTTTTTAGGGCGCAGTGGCTGGCTCACTCTCAGGACTCTTTTCCTGACCCCACCCATCTCTTTGCACGCTGCCTAAGTCACTGTCCATGGTGCTGGGAGAACTTGCTCTGTGGCATCCCTGTACCCTCCCACTTCCAGGGGCTCTGAGCAGAGACTAGTTTCTCACATCTCATCAGCAAAACTGGCCATGTCTCCAGTGGCTTTATTGTATACCACTGGTGAGCTAATAAGCTAGTCACTGAAGAGCTTGTCTTTAGCAGTGTATTCTGTACATATTCTGTATACAGGACCTTTAAGACATGTTCAAGGCTGGGAAGGTTTGCACAAAAAGAGTGACTAGTTGTTTTGAGAAGGTCTGTCCCTCAGGTTTCTTGGCTATCTTTGGACTCACAAGAGATAGCTTTACAGCTCAGGAGTCTTATCTGTACTGTGTGTTTAGTATTGAGAGCCTATAAATGGTTTCTGGGCAACCAAAACTCTAAAGGGGCATGGGTTCATCCCTGTCTGCCATGGCCCAGCTGAGCTAGTCCTGCCCTTTGTGTGTTCGGCTTCTGAGGAGCCCTGGGCTTTCCTTTGAAAAGCTCATAGTATTCTAGATGTGGCCTCTCAGGGTACTTGGCAGTTCACTGGTTCTTCTAGAGCCAGTGGGAAAGCACAGAAGAGTTGGAGATCACATGACACAAGGTATGGAGCCATCCCAGGCTGGCACAAAGTTAATACGTCCATGAGTCTCTTGGGAAGTTGATTTAGAGAAAATGCACACATGAAGTGTTAAATTTGTTTCTTGTATTTTAGCATGAACTCCCTTTCAGACACCTGTGTCTCTAATTTACCAATATAGTTTATTGGGGCTTGATTCAGACCCTTTATTTCCAGGAAAGAATTACTGTCTTTCAAAGAAAATGTGCAGTTTTCTGAATTCTTTCAGAATACTGTATTTTTAATACCTAAAAACAGAACTATTAAAATGAGTTCTTTAAAGATCACAGAGTGGGGCTGGAGAGATGGCTCAGTGGTTAAGAGCACTCTCTGCCCTTCCAGAGGTCCTGAGTTCAATTCCCGACAACCACATGGTGGCTCACAGCCATCTATAATGTGATCTAGTGCCCTCTTCTGGTGTGCAGATGGTACATGCAGGCAGAGCAGTGTATACATTAAAAAAAAAAAAAGATTACAGGAGTGACAACTACCCCATAATACTGTGTGACTTTAGCCTAAAAGGCTAAGTACTAAAATGCAACGGGATCTTGCTGACCACCATAAAAATAGAAGCCCTTCAAAACAAAATGAAGCTGTTTTCCTGTTGTATTTTAGAAAAAAGCCACCCTAGTTAAATGCCAAAGCACTATAGATATACTATCTAAGTGGTGATGCGTTCAAATAAATACTCTCAGCCTCCAAATTTAAATGCTGACGATTACCATCGCTCTTCAACGGATCAACAAACATTAATTAACATTTATTCGGCAGGCATTTCATTTAAAGAGAGAGCTGTTGCCATGAATATTCAACAAATGTTTGCATGGCTCCGTCGTGCAATATTAGAATGTTGTGGCTTAAAAACAAAAACAAAACGTTCATTTTTCTCTCGCCTTAGCTCCCAGTTTTCACTTAACCCTTGGAGGTCACAAACGTACTATGCCCTGAGATGACATTTCAGATTTACATATTATGTCCTCAAAAATCTTAACTTGGTATACACATTTTTAAAAGGTGGTTGTGTGTGTGTGTGTGTGTGTGTGTGTATGTGTGTGTGTGTGTGCTTGTCCTCTAGCACCTATGGGTGTGCCATGCCCAAACTCACAGACACTCATACACACACCAAAATATTGAAAAAATCAGTATTTTTTTAAATGAACCATATTTTAACAAACTAAAATTCATTGCAAAACGACGCAATATCCAACGCGGTATGAAGCGTTTCCATTACGGAATAGAAACACAAGACGTTTCATGTGTGCTGTGTCATTCCATCAACATCCTAACTTCATAGATGACAAGGCACATAACCCCGGTCTTCCCTCTTACTGTGGCTGCTACCCTGTGTGGAACTGCACGGCATGCAAAGTAGCAAACAGTGTAGCTCTAGCCTCCTGCATCAAACTGGCTCAGAGAGGTTAAATAAGCGGCTTGTGGCCAGTCATCTGTGCAGTAGCAGTATGTGGACCCAGATAGCACGGCTCCAGTGGCCATACTGTTTCAGACAGGGGATGTTTCCAGTGGCGGGGGCCTGGGTGGGGTTAGGTGGTGAGTGTTCTCCTGGCGGAGCAGAAGCTGCTTCCTATTGGGTGTACATTTTTGAGCCTTTGGCTCTGGTCTGAGGGTTTGTGGTCGTGGATAACAAATGAACTGACTCCTCGCACCTTGCTGATGGGTGGAGAACTGGCTCTTCGGAAGTACCAGGTGCCTCTCTTACAGCTTTGCACACGGCGATGGGGCTTTTCTGCTTTCTTCCACAAGACAGCAAACACTATGTAGTCTCGTAAGGCGAAGCCAATTATGGACCGCAGGAAACCCCTCCGGAACAGCCTGCCAGGAAATAGAGAAGAGAGTTATTCAGCCTTTGCTGGTAGCTTCCAAAAGAACTGGATGGGTTACTAGAAAGTCACTTGTGCATCGTACAAGTCCAGTCCCCAGTATCCTGTCACTAGGCAACGATCTACGCAGAGGTGGGAAAGGCAATTCAGTGGTCAGGACAGCAGAATTAACTAACTGCCCTGTGGATTGAGGGCAGCTAGCTCGCCTGAAAAAACTTTATCCAGGGACCCATTAATTTCACTGTCCTGCATACATTCTTTTCTTTCTAAAGGCTTTATTTCTCCCGGGGTAGTCTTTAAAATGTAACTACCCCTTAGAGAGAGCGCGGCCTTTGTTTTACACCTCATGCTGTTTTACCAGGTGCCAGACAGGCAGCCCTGTTGTGGAATGACCCATGCCACACCTTCCCCCTTCCCCATTCCCCCTCCCCCATGGAATCAGGCAGAAGCTTAAGACAGAAGCAGAGGCAGAGAGGGGTGAGAGACACACCACCTCACAGATTCCCCAACTGTGTGGATGCCTCAAATTTAATGGGTACAGTATTCAGTTACCCTCCCCTCTCCCCTCTCCCCCACCAAAAAGTGTTTGAAACCCTTTCCAGAGAAGTCTCGTTTGGTGGGATCCACCCTTCTGGGCACTGAGCTTAGGATCTTGATTATCAAGTGTAGATGGCTTCCTTCTCCCCAGACCCTGAGCAGCTTTTGTGAGGCACCTCAAATTCCTCTCTGAGTTGTGCCATTACTCCTCCCTTTAAATCCCAGCTTTTAACAGCACAGCCCCAATCCCTCATCCCCTGTGTGAAACATCTGCAAGGGGGAGGCATGGATTGTAAATTCCTTTGAGCCATATGATTCCCAGCTGGGATTAGGAAGCCTCGAGTGGCCTGTTGTCTGTAGCCACCCATCCACCTTTGCTGTATGTGTGGAGGACCACTGTGCAGAGCCAGGCACATTCACGGAGAATGAGCCTGTGGAGAAGAGCTTGGACCCCACAAAGGCAACTAGTAGCATCCTTATGGAGGCCAGGCTGCACTCTGCATACAAATCTCAAATAAAGTTTCAGGTTTTTTGTTTTGTTTTGTTTTGTTTTTTTAACACACCTTAAGGCCGGGCCAGGTGGTGTACACCTTTAATCCCAGCCTTCGGGAGGCAGAGGCAGAGGCAGGTGGAGCTCTGAGTTCAAGGCCAGCCTGGTCTACAAAGCAAATGCAGGACAGCCAAGGCTGTTATACAGAGAAACTCTGTCTCAAAAAACCAAAAATAAATAAATAAATAAACAATAAAAAAGACACCTTAAGCCTGTCTTTAAAGGGTGTAGATCTAATGTAGAGGAGATACATACAAAATTTTAATCTAGTTTTTTAAATGTCTGTGAGCAAAAAAGGAGTATAAGTGTGTTATATATAAAAATTAAAGATAATGATAGAATACAAAGTACCAGGCAGATATCATGTTAAATGGAGTTTATTAAATGACTATGGGGAGAGAAGGAAAGGGGGAAGGGGTACCCCAGAGAGAGAGACAGAGACAGAGACAGAGAGAGAGAAAGTAAAGAGGAAGAGAAAGAGTGGAGGGAGAGAGAGAGAGGTAGAGAGAGCCAAGTGGAGGGTCTGCCATTTATATGGCCCTGGGCAGGGCCACGCCCCCTGTGGCAGGTAAGCAGTGACATCACAGGTAGGCAGACAGAAGCAGAATCCTAACAAGCAGGCCCAGAGGCTAATCACAAGCTTGCTGTAGGGGAGATGTCCATCCCTGAGATTTCATTTGATGGCACAGACGTTATCAAGTGGTCAGGAGAACCCACCGTGCCCCTGCCAGAGCTCGCAGCGTGGCCGACAAATCACTCATCCCTTCTCGGCTGTAGCTTTTCCCCTGCGCTGAGAGAAGGTGCTCCACGGGTCTCTGGGAGCCTCTCCTACCCATGGTTCCTCAAGAGAGCCCTCCCACTTTGTGCTGAGAAGCGGGACGGGTCCAGGATCGGGTGGACTGGCAGGTTTTGCATCCTGCTCTGTGAGTCACCTGGGACAAGGTTTTCAACTTCTTCATGCTTTGATATCTTCATCTGAGTAGTTAAGAGTGGGCCCTATGTTGTTGTGATGTTATGAGGATTTAGTGAGTGTGAACCACACAATGCACAATGAGTCAAATAACGGTTGCTGTGACTGTTTCTCTGTGTGTGGACCACACGGCATGGCAGAGAAAAGTGCAGACCTTCTAGCTCCAGTCTCTGCATCGAACCGTGGCTAGAGAGGTTAAGTGGGTCACAGAATCATGTCTTGTGTGTTTAGGACTGAACGTTAGACTACATCCTGGCCGTGCTGCTCAGCCACCCACACTCTGGCAAATGTGCACACATCATCAATGCTCCTGAACTGTCACCCAAGGAGTTGTTGCAATTCTGAGATGATAGGGAGGAAATCTACTTCAACAACTGCATGGACATTTCCTCTGCCAGTCCTGTGTTGGAGGTGGATGCTTTTATGATTAATAAATAAGATATAAGATATAAGGCAATAAGATAATGTACAAGATAATAATAAGATAATAAGGTACCAGATGCCAGATATTATATTTATTAAATGAGCATGGGGAGAGAAGGAAAGCGGGGAGGGGTACCCCAGAGAGAGAGACAGGGACAGAAACAGAGACAGAGACAGAGACAGGAAGAGTGAAAAGAGACACAACATGGAGGGTTTGTCTTTTTATATGGCCTTTGGCAGGGCCACGCCCCCGTAGCAGGTAAGCAATGACATCACAGGCAGGCAGACTGAAGCAGAGCCCTAACAGATGCTCCTGGAATGGGCGAGCATACAGGACGCAGGTTGGAGGAGCTGCCCACCTGCGTGCTCCTAGGAGAGGAGGGGAAGGGAGAAGTCCCTGCCATGTCCTCTAAGGCACACAAAGAGAAGTCTGTCTGGTAGGGGAGACTCCTAGTGGCCCTACTCAGCCTCCTCTTGGCTAAAATTCTGTATCAGAAGCATGAGCTCGAGTGCCGCGCCTTGACTCTAAATGGTTCCAATTTTCTAGTACCCTGATTTTTCTGCTGCCTGATTTCTTTTTTTTTTTTTTTTAAAGGATCATTTAGCAACAAGTTCAAAAGAAGTTTAAAAACCATGGGACCAGAACATAGCCAACACGTTACATAAATGTATTCTTTTTTTTTTTTTTCCCTGCATGTGTTTAGTCAACATTTACAAATATTTACTTGTCACCCACCAGGTACCAGGTCCTATAGCATTCTGTGTCCTTGGGGGAAAGAAAAACACTGGACAAGAAAACAAAAACTCTGTTTTTAGGAACCTCGCGTTTATGTGAGGAAGACAGATTGCCTAGGATTCAAGAGGTTGGTTGGTCAGTGCAGCAAAAAGGAATAGCACCCTAGAGGAACAGAGTGGGATGGGCACGTTCTTTTTTTCTTTTTTTAAAAAATATCTATTTATTATTATGTATACAATGTCTGCCTGCATGTACACCTGAAGGCTAGAAGAGGGCATAGGTCACATTATAGATGGTTATGAGCCACCATGTGGTTGCTGGGAATTGAACTCAGGACCTCTGGAAGAGCAGGCAGTGCTCTTAACCACTGAGCCATCTCTCCAGCTCCGGGCACGTTCTTAAGATAAGCAGGGCTGTCAGTGTGGAGAGGACAGAGCAGCAGGAGTGAGCCTTTCCAGTGTGCAGCGCGGGAGCCAGCCAGGATCAAGACAGAAAGCCAATTTTGGGAGCAGACTGAGGACGGAAGGAAAGGGGCGGGGAGGGGGCGGGGACAGTCGGGAGCGGCTGAACTCAGGAGAGCTTAAGCTTTCTTCTTGGTGTGACACTGGGAGGGCTTGCGCAGGACAGCGATAGGATGTGGTGTGTTGTTAAAGATTCTGGCTGCCTCATGGAGAAGAAACTGAAAGAAAGGGAGGGCAAAGGCTGGAAAGCCAAGAGGCTATTAGAGCTGGCAATGTGGGGACCCGGTTGGGAGAGAAGAGGGGCTGGGGGGGGGGGGGCTCATATGCGGGGTGCACTTTGGTTGTGAAACTGCCCATTCACTAAAAGAAGACAGGGCGTACTGAGCCTGTGGTTTCTGTAAGACATCTGTGTGTCTTGCTCACTCCACGAGTTGCTGATATAAATATAGATAAGACCGTGATATTTAATCAGATCCAGTGGGGAACAGGGGCAGGTGGAGGGAAAGTGACAATAAAGGGGAGAAGGGAGCTGCACCAGATGCTCCAGAGAGGAGAGGCAGCTCTGCAGCTACAGAGGTGCATCAAGACAGGGCGGAGATTGGGCGCTGAATGGCAGGGTGAGGAGAGTCCACTGAACCTCATTCGGTGTTATACACAAAACGCCAGGTGCCACTCCATAGGACGCTTGCCTGCTGCCAGCTCCCCGGGACCTCTGATTGCTGAAGGAAGGCTCACCTGTCATGGGAACCTTTGTCTAAACATATTTGAGAAGGTATTGGCTCCAGACTTTCTAACATTAACAAAAAAGATTTTATGAGCCAGACTGAGCTCACCTATGGGACCAAGTATCTGAGACTTGCTAACAGTTCACTTCGTTTCATTTTTTAAAAAAGGCCCAACTACAGAATCTGTCCGTGGTAGAGTTCAGTGTTAATTCCAGCCTCCTCCCCGAGAGACTGGTGAGGGCCTATTCAGATGCCTGTAGGGAAATCCTGGCCAGGTCCAGTTGGTTGGTCCTGGCTCTTCGTGTTTGTACACTGATTCGTAGCTGGGTCGCGCGCCAGGTTATATCGGAATGGCTGCAGCTGGGCTATTGTGGAATTCTCATTCTGTTCGTGTGGGTGTAAAACCCACCCTTTGTGTTCGGCTTTCCTCAGCTGTCCTACTCTTGTTCGTAGCTTGCTCCTTCCAGGGGCCCCACGGAGCACAGGAATGTCAGGTTTGCCTTGCATCGCGTGCCCTCTTGTGTGCTGGCCCGCCGCCGCTGCCTCGCTTTCGAGTGGCTTCTCTCTCCCTGCCATTTGACAGTGGGAAGACTTCAGGGCCTACCTGATTTTTGGCAGGGATAGAACAACTTCTAAAGCAAGTTGCTATAGTTACCGAGTCTTTCCCCCCCCCCCCACGCCTCCTCCCCCTAACACCCAGCACAGCAGCCAGTGACTGCTAGTTTGTGTGGCTCTAAAAGATACTCTCCTCCCATTCTTCTTCTTCTTTTAAAAAATCATTTCATGCCCACTTCTGCGTGGGTTACACAGCAAATGAGCACAGGGACTCTATTATGAGAGCACACGCACACACCCACAGAGTCATACATGCACAGTTCAAGTTGACATGCTTGAAATCACAGATGTCTTTCAAGTAGAATTTCTTTCCCGGGACCCATTTCGGGAGATTTGCTGCAGTGACAGCAAATGTATAGGATTTTTTTTTCCCTCTGTCCATTTCAGTGTTCGTAGCTATTTCTGGATACAAATTAGGTACATGGAAAATTCTCCCGATTCTTTTAAATAATTACCTGTTGTTCTGTGTCTAGGGGGAAAAAATAGAAGTTGATTGTAGATTCCTCTGGGAACATTTCTAAAAGTTAATGTAGCAAATCAGGCCCATTGTTGAAGTTTTTCTATTGTTTGTGTGTGTGTGTGTGTGTGTGTGTGTGTGTGTGTGTGTGTGACTATAATTACTAGAAATGGTGACATTTGGAGCCTAATTTGAGCTCCTGTCTTTTCCGACAAGCACAAATGTTCTAGGCAGAAATTCGGAAGGTAATCACTGTGGCGGGTGAGGGACAGCCCATGGACATTCTGTGGCCTTCTCCTCGCCCTCCTCTCACAGAAGCACACAACACAAGCTGGGATGGTAGTCAGTCAGTCTACCATGAAGGATGTGGGTGATGACCTAGCTGGCTGTGAGCCTGTATCTCTCTTCCTGTTCCTCGTTCCCTGGCTTTCTGATCCAGCCAGACCCCAATGTTGACTCTGGGGTGCAGGCTCTCCTTTGCTTTTTTTTTTTTTTTTTTTTTTTTGCCCCAGACAGGGTTTCTCTGTGTAGCCTTGCCTGTCCTGGACTCGCTTTGTAGACCAGGCTGGCTTTGAACTCACAGCGATCCTCCTGCCTCTGCCTCCCAAATGCTGGGATTAAAGCCCTGGGCCGCCACACCCGCCTTTTCTCTCAGTGCTGCAGTGGGACTGTTGGGGGCTGCGCTGGCTCTTTGGCTCTCACCACACACATACTCTGACGGGAATCTCTTCCTCTGTATGAAGCCCTTGGCCTTACTGTCAAAGAAACGGAGCTTTCTCTCAGTCACCACCAGTGGAGTATACTAAGCCGTGATGGACACAGGGAAGGGCTCACTTCCACTGGGCCAGGCATAACTCTCTTCCACCAGGGGGCCTTCTGGGCCTGATGAGTGGTCTTCCATCAGCCAGACTCCAACCTAGCCAGCACAGCCACCAGCAGGGGGCGAAGGTGGCCAGCGCCCAGCAAGTAAACTGTATAGGTCCTCCGTGTGGGTTACCCTACTCCCCAACTGTGGGCTACCTCTGTGGGCCTGGGCATTCCAGGCAGAAAAAAAGCCCTTGGATTCTCCTCAAGGCAGTCTCTGGGTGGCCTACCTAAACTGCTCACCAGGCTACTTGCAGCTAATACCAACCTCTACCTGGGGTCGGGGTGGGGGTGGAGACGCGTTTGTGGCGGAGGGGGCGGGCAGTCTGGGGGGCAGGGGAGAGGGAGGGAATAGGAGAAATTGTTCTGAATTCTCTCTCCTGTCTCTAGGGCTCGGGACATGGCCTCTCTCCCTAACTTGAGCCTGAAGTAGCTGCAGCAACCGGCTGTGTGGCCAGCTGCCTCCCCTCACACACTGTTCTTAGAGACCCTGTGCCGTGCCACCTGGTTGCCAATCTGAAAAACATGCTTTTTTTTTTTTTTTTTGTCTCAATAGTTAAGGCAGGGGAGCAGATCTCGTTCCAGCTAGTCCGCCACATGAACTGTCGCCCCAAGAGGACCTTACAGAGAACTTGCTTTCTGAGTAGCTCCCAAGGCCTGGTGCTTCGCTGTCCCGGGCCCTTAGAAGCCCTGCTTGGTGTCCTGTGCCAGCTCCTCCTCCACACAGCCGTAAACTGTTGCGTGATTCAGCCACCCGCACCTGTCTTAGTCAGTGTTCTGTTGCTGTGAAGGGACACCGTGACCGCGTCAACGCTTATAAAGGAAAGAATTTAGTTGGGCCTTGCTTACAGTTTCAGAGGTTTAGTTCACCATTATCAGCATGGCAGGAAGAGTGATGGCGCACAAGCACAAGCAGACGTGGTGCTGGAGAAGGAGAGAGAGAGAGAGAGAGAGAGAGAGAGAGAGAGAGAGAGAGAGAGAGAGAGAGAGAGAGAGAGAGAGAGAGAGAGAGAGAGGAGATAGTGAGAAAGAGAGCGAGAACGTGCCGCTAGCCCTGCCTTAGCCCTCTGGAACCTCAAAGCCCGCCCTCAGTGACACACTTCCTCCAACAGTACTGAGCACCTACTCCGACAAGACCACACCTTCTCATCCCTTGGACAGCGCCACTCGCCATGAGCCTGTGAGGGCAGTTTTCCTTCAGCCCACCACGCCACCGGCTCTAACAGCTCCCTGGTAACCTCAGCCATGCAAAGAACCGTGTTAACTCTATCACGTGATAGATTTCTAGGCTAGTGCTCCTGTCACCCAAAGCCTCTGCCTTTTAGATTGAGAAGGACCCCTCAGTCTTGATCGTTTTTCTGCACAGAGGGGCGTGAAGCTCTGTTGTACTTTGTCACTGTGACCAAATACCCATCAAAAGCAGCTTAAGAAGCCGGGCGTGGTGGCGCACACCTTTATCCCAGCACTCGGGAGGCAGAGGCAGGTGGATCGATGTGAGTTCGAGGCCAGCCTGGTCTACAAACGAAGTCCAGGACAACCAAGGCTACACAGAGAAATCCTGTCTTAAAAAACCAAACCAAAACCAAAAATCAAAAGTGGTTTAAGAGAGGAGAGGGTCATGTGGCTCACAGCTCAGGGCATGTAGTGCCCGAGAGGGAAGAAATGCCATGGGAGCAGGTCCTATCCTTTGGCAGACAGCAGAAAAAGCTCTTGCAAGTGAGGCCTAGGTGTAACCTTCAAAGGTGCCCCCAGAGAACCGATGCTAGTTAGGCTGCAGTCCCAAAGGTTCCGCAGGGCCTAGTGAGCAAGTGTTCAGAGATGGGGTTGTGAGAGATGGTTCACATTTGGCTACAACAAGCCCAAGCCCGTGCATTTTCCTTGCTTCTTGTTTCTCCCACAACTACACATCAAATCTGTTTTAAGGGCTGGGCCGCAAGGGCCAAAATACGAACACTTCACCCATGTGTCACTTACCACCCACCGTCCCCCACCCTTCCGAGTCCAGTTCTGATATTTTGGCTAAGCCCAGCCTTCTCCAGGGACTACAGTGAGGCCACAGGGTCCCACTGTAATTCTGGGTCCCCGGCACAAAACAAATCATAAGGTCTGCACAGGAGAACACGATGGGTAAAGACCCAGTGAACGGGCACAGGGAACTCGTTGTCATCTTCTTCCTTGGGCTCCTGTCACCCACAGGCCAGAGATCTGCTGTGGGAGCAGCAGCCCCAGGATGTGTGGGGTGTGATGGCAGGTTGAGACAACATCAACACACACACACACACACACACACACACACACACACACACACTCACTTTGGATCAGACAGGCCCAGGCAATCAGGACCACCCTTCTAGAAACCCCCAGCTCAGACTGCTTTGATGACTCACAGGAAGTCTATGAGCAGGAGGCCGGTTACCAGGGCCCTGAGAGGGGAGAGGAGAGTGGGGTTGGGGGGGATTGGATGCCTTAAATTACAGGCTCCCAGGGGAAAGTTACTGGCTGAGGTCTGACAGCAGGTGGCACTTAATCCTTAAAAATGCACTACCTCAGGACTCTGCCTTGAAACTAAGGAATAGCACAGACTTTCTTTGATCTTTTTCAGGAATGGGGAGGTGGGTTGGGTAGACTCTGAGGAATCATTGCAGGAACAGCCATTTTCAGAGCTTTGCTGAGGGGCTCTCCTCGGGGCTCCTTAGAAGCATAGCCTCAGGACTGAGAAGCTGGCGGCCAGCCAGAGCTCTCTGTCACTGGGTCCTGGCACTGAACTGCCAGAGTGGCCTGGGACTTCTTCCTCTCCTCCTCCTCCTCTTCTTCTTCTTCCTCCTCCTCCTCCTCTTCCTCTATCTTCTTCTTTTGGTTTTTCAAGACAGGGTTTCTCTATGTAGCCCTGACTTTCCTGCACTCTCTCTGTAGACCAGACTGGCCTCAAACTCAGAGATCCACCTGCCTCTGCCTCCTGAGTGCTGGGATTACAGGTGTGCACCACCAAGCCCAGCTGGCCAGGGACTTGTATTTTGAAAAATTTTGACATAAAAATGGCAGTAGTAAGCATGGTACAAAAAAGTTTTTGTGGTATATGGGGTGTGTGTGTGTGTGTGTGTGTGTGTGTGTGGTGTGTAGTATGTGATAACTGAGGCACAGAACTAAGATTCCCCCACATTTCTGCCTGTGTGAGAGCAAAAATTCCTTAGAGCAAAAAGGGTGGAAACTTTTGTTCACCAAGGTCTGGTGAGCACCATGATTCCCAGTTGACCAAGCTGATGAGCTCCTAAGGCCTCAGTGTCCACATCTATAAAGTGGGGATTTTGTATCAGTCTCTGACTTGTATTAGGCCAAGTTCCAGAGAGGGAGGTCTGAGGTGAGCCTGGGACCAGCACCACAAGAGAAAGGGAAACAGTGCTGGCCAGGGAAGCTTCTGGGACAATCCAGCATGAGGTCCAAGCTCACAGGAAACATAATGGAAGACCTGTTAGAGTTTTGTCACCTTGTATCAACAGGACTGGGGAGTTTACCTTATCCTCGTCTCCCAGCTCCCTGCTTCTGTATACTGTGTCCCTAGATATGGGGGAGAGGTCATGACCCTGAGGAGGCCTGGGCCCATGGAAGCGTCTGCAGGGCTGCAGGAAGAGCCATGTGATATGACCCACGTATAGAAAAACAAGCATTAAAAATCAGCAGGGGGTCTAGGGAGATGGCTCCATAGGTAAGAGTCCATTTCTGTGAAAGCATTGGGGGTATGAGTTCAAATCCCCAGAACCTACAGGAAAATTAAATATAGCCAGGTGTGCACGTAACCCGTAGCAGTGTGGGAGACAGAAACAGATTCCAAGAACTTGCTGGCCAGGAAGCCTAGATGGAAAGTCAGCTTCGGATACTGTGTGTGCGTGTGTGCACTTTCCATATCACAAGAGCGTGGAGCAGCAGCGCCACATTGCAGAGTCCCCCAGAGGAGGCCAGTGAAGACGGACAGGCCCGTCTGTGGGTATTCTAAACTACAAACAACTCATTCCCCTCAGTCGTATGTAGGCTATAGGGAGAGGAAAGTCCCTCATCACTGAGTTTTCTGTTTGTCAGATATGTGGGACTCAGAGCTGTTCCCCTGATTCAGAGAAGTGAGGAAACAAATCACATTTGATGAGACGCTTTCATTCCCACATCACATACTTAGCATGTGCCCAGGATTTCATGATCTGTGCTTGTAGAAAAGTCACTGCTGTCTCTCTCTCCCTCCCTTTGTCAAGGATCTATGTAAACCTTGCCACCAGTTGAAACCCATTTTTTCCATTAAAAACCAGCGCCATGGAGAAGCCCGGAGATGGCCTGCTTCTTTGGCAGTTTTGCTAATCGGTCATGGTGATGTGGATTTCTGCTGAAACAGTTGCTATTTGGCAATGCAGTAGACACAGAGACTAGAGAGAGAGAGAGAGATGCTTAGGGCCACCTGTAGGCTCCAGACCTCAGCACAACTGACTCCGTGGTGGAAGTACCATTCAGGCTGTAAAACTCAGCGTGTACACAGCTCCACCTGCGAAAATTAAAACAATGGCCTGATCCATTGCAGCCCATGGCTCTGGGAAAGTCTTTAGATGAACTAACCTTGCTTTTTGTCATCTGTAGTTTGGCTTCTGGCTAACTGTTCTTGTTAACTCAAGTATATCAACTCAGAACATGTTTTTTTCTGCTTAAAAGGTCACCCCGAGAAAGGCTCATGTCTATACTGGGATGCCTAACACCCAGTGTTGTTGCCAGCCAGCCAGCTAATACAAGCTTTCTATTGGCTTAAACCTATGTCCAGCAGTCTACTTTGGTAGATGCCCCACAACACAAAGAACAGATGATTGACATTAAACCTGCACAAGGCATATAATGTACAGGAGAGATATATCGTGTGTGTGTGTGTGTGTGTGTGTGTGTGTGTGTGTGTGTGTGTGTGTAAGTGTATGTGTGTGTGAGTGTGAGTGTGTGTGTGTGTGTATTTAAAGTAACAAAAGAACTGGAGAACAGAGAGAAATAGATGGTCCTACATTGTAGTTAAACCTATAGATTAAGTAAATAAGAGAATATTATAAGAAAACAACAAACCACTTCTTTTCAATCATATGTGGAACATTAAAAATAAACTCCATTGGGTAGCCAGCTAATAGCGAATACATTCAGAAGTGGAAAAACAAAACAAAACAAAAAACCTCATGCTTGGAAACAAAAATAACATACCATCAAAATCCTTTGAGTTGAGATCATAAAGGAATTAAAGAATTGCTCATTTATGGACTTAAATTTATTTCTCCGAAAGCATAAAGTGTGAACAATAGATGGAAGAACTTGGGAAAAAGCGACAGAACAAACAAGAAACGATGATTTTTGAGACCAGGACTCAATAAAATAGAAAGGGAGAAAGCAATCGGCTGCTTTGATGGGTTTTGGAAGCACTGACAAAGCAGATCTATGAAAAGATTTGTCTAGGTTGCAAAAAAGAAAAGACAATTTAAAATACAGAATGGAAAGAGGGGAATAATTATGCCACAGAGACAGATGGCAAAGATGAACACGGATACCCATTCACCTCTGAATTGGAAGGCCAAGAAGGGTTCAAAGTACAAGGATGGGATTTTAACTTCACAGAGGAAAAACTGAGAGCTTGAGCCAGATCCTGTATTGGTCAGTTTTCCACTCCTGTAACTAAGTGCCTGAGGTTACTGTAAAAAGAAAAGATTTACTGCGGCTTGCAGTGTTCAAGGTCCCAGGCCCTGAGCAAATGAGCCTGAGAGGAGACAACACACCATGGTGGGGTTGTGTTGAAGAACAAATAATTGTGTCATAAGCAAGGGAGCAAAAAGTGGGGAAGAAGAAAGGGTGTATCACTGGTCCATCAGAGAGAATCCCCACGGATGACTTAAAGTCCTCCCACTAGGCCCACACCTTTAAGATTACACCACCTCCCAACAGCGGGAGGAGGACCAAGCCTTTAACATACAAATCTTCAAGGTCGGCCAACATCCAAACAGTAACAAAGTACCACACATTTACATGAGTTTCAACTTAACACTTTGAGTTTCTATTTGTATCAACTGGAAACGGAGGCGAAGGGGGGGCCTTCCAAACTATTACAGGCTCAGGCAGACTCCTGGGTGAATTCTGCCACACCCCAAACACAACTTAGAAAAGTTGTTATGGTTTGGATACAATGTGTCCTCCGAAAATGCTCGTGTGTTGAAACCTTGGTCTGGAGCTGGTGACACTGTTAATAGTAATTAGATGAAGCGGATGCTAAGCTGTCAATGAACCATTAGGAAGGAGGTCACTTTGCCTGTCCCCTTCCTCTGTTTGCTGGCAGCTATGAGAGCAGCCTCTAACAAATGCACTTGTCACTATGATGCTCTGCAACAGCCATAGAGGAAAAAAACAAAAAACAAACAAACAAACAAACACAAAAAAAAAACCAAGCAGCCATGGGCTGGAGTCTCTGAGACTATGAAATACATCGCTTCTTCCTTTTAACCTTTCTTTTTCTCTCAGTTGTTTGTCACAGTGACAAAAAACCTAACAAACAATTTATGTCACCAAGTAGAAAAATGAAAGCTGTCTAATTCAACTTGTGATATAGTATAATCTTGATTTCAATAGTCAGAAGGTACTTCATAGATTTCCTTCACTTACAAATATGGATACATAACAAGAGAATAAAATATTTGCTGAACAACTGCTTATTTTTAAAATAATATATCCAAGTCAAGGAAACCTAAGACAGAGAATGAAAAGACGGCTGGAAATTAGATCAACGAAGGCTCCCAATTAAAAGACTAAAGGATAATTTTGTATTCATCCCAATCTTTGCAGAAAAAAAATTAGGAAAGAAAAAAAGTTATAAAAGACTTTATTTTTGAAAACATGCCCACCAGGCTAAAAGTAGGAGTTCTTGGGGTTTGAGAGGCTTATAATCCAGAACCTTCCAGCACATGAAGGACTGTCCGCAATGAGGAGAAGTTAATGTGTTCCCTTGAGACAGAACAGAGTAACAACACCCTTCCTCTGTTGCAGCCTTGGGGTTGAGGCACTGGACAATCCTAGAAAAAGGGAAATTCATGTATAGAGATTGATTGAGAAGACTTGAAACAGTCTTCTCAATTTTCAGAAGCTGAGCCCCTCTTTCTAGAGAAATCTACAGAATTAATGGTTAGCGGTAATCAGACTTCAGTAATGCCCCAAGAGAAATATCAACCTATAAAGTCAATGGTCTCGAAGTCTGTAGACAGAAGTAAAGGCCCATTCATAACAGGAACAGGAGACAGAGCCATCCAACCAACACAACATAAGCACCCAAAGGAGAATATTTCATAACCTGTTAAAACCCAGGCTGGCAGGATGGCTCAGTGGGTAAAAGCGCTGGCTGCTTGCTGAGCCTGATGATTTGGCTCAATCTCCAGATCCCACAGGGTGGGAGGACAGAACCAACCTCTGAAAGTTGTTCTCCGACCTCCATAATGTGCACCATGGCATGCGTTCTTCTCCCCAGCTAAATAACTAAATAAACAGAAAAAAAATTTTCTTAATCAGCTAAAAATGAGATAATATTAGAAAGATACAAAAGGGACATATAAATTCAGTATTTATATACTTATTTGATATACAAGCTATAAACAACTCAAATAAAATAAAAATTTCACTTGCATTCTTGAAACACATTCCTGTCACATTAACATAAATAATAAATGTTTGTTAGCTAATTAACCTGGAAAACAAGAGTAAGAATAAGGAGGGGCCACTTCGACCAGACATTGACATACTCTGGAGTAAAAATTAGTCTCTCGGTTTAGTCTTGGAGTAACTCCAGAACATTCTGCCCCACTAGGGCATACAGGGAGGCTCTAAGACAAGTCCACATACATGCGAAAAACACATAAAGGGTGGAGACAATGCTATGAATTAGTCAGGATTCAAAAAACACACACATACACACATATACACACATACACACATATACACACACATACATACATACACACACATATACACACATACACACACATACACACACATACATACATACACATACACACATACATACACACATACACATGCACACATACACACATGTACACACACATACACACATGCACACACACATACACACACATACATACACATATACACACATACACACACATACACACACACACAGTGGATAAAGCAAAGAGATCAAAAGCAGGAGCATGTATTCAGAATGTCTGAACTAGGTTTGGGATGGGTGTTCAGTCTATATGAGGGTCTTCTGCAAGTTAAATAAACAAATAAAAGTTCCAATAGAAAAAAATGACTGATGAAAAATGGCACAGGTGAGTCAGCCACCTCAAAAACTAACTACATAACATTGTGAAATACATTATGAAGGGATGTTTAGAATAATTAATAATTGAGAAATGCAATTGAAAATATGAGATACTAATTTATACTAATTAGCCTGGCCAGAAGAAAAAGAAGATGAAGAAGAAGAAGAAGAAGAAGAAGAAGAAGAAGAAGAAGAAGTTGTTGTTGGATGATGCCAGGTGTTTGCAAAGCAACAGGAAGCAGTGTGCATCCCCAGAGGGGCAAACCAGCAGCTCAGGAGGCAATCAGAGGGCAATCTGGTCTTACGTTGAATAATAAAGCGTGCAGCTTGTCTTGACCTGTCATTTCTCCCCCACACACTTTCCCGAAAGAAACTCATTATCTCCACATGGAGACTGCTCAGTATAGAGTTATTTGTGGTGGAGTTGGAGGAACTTTGTGCCACAAGTGAGGGGAGCAGAAATGTAGGATACAGTGGGGTGCAGCATGGGTGCCTTGACAACTGCTGTACACAGCCAGAGTACTGTGAGATAGCAGGTTGCACACTGCTCATAAGTAAAGTACACAAAACAAGAACACGAACTTTGGAGGGACACAGCAAAAATGCGTAGTCACTCCTTGACTCACAAAGAAGTTATATACAATAAATGTACGATAAGTTGAAGATATCAGATAAGAGGACATGTGATTGGGGCTTAGGAGATGAGTCAATGCTTAAAGTGTTTATAAGCTATTTAAACAAAAGACTGGAATTCAGATTTCCAGAAAACCAGTAAGTGCTAAATGGTCGTAATAACCTGCCTATAAATCTAGCCTCAGAACGTGGAGGCAGGCCAGTCCCCAAAGCAAACTGGCTGACAAAACGAGCCATATTCTCAAGCTCTCGATCTGATTAAGAGATTGCCAGTGAATAAAATAAAAGAGCAATTGAAGATTATTTTTGATATCAACCTTGGTCACATACATGCAAGCACACACACGTGCACAGGCAGCCACATACACATGCATTCGTGCACATGGTAAAACATGCATACACATATGCACACCATACACACATGAAGAATGGAAAAAGAAAATACACTTAATGCCCTCACCTCCTGAGCCTCGTGGTTAGCAGCAATGCACTATGGGTACCAGCTGTTTTGCTTCCTGAGCACAGGTGATTGGCAGCTGTGGCTGGTTCCTGCTTCTGCCACTGGTGTTGCTGCAAGAGGCAATATTGTACCTCCTATCACTAGCCTGGGAAAGAAGCTAAAAAACCAAACTATGTTTCTACTAAATTGAAGTAAAAACATTGTAAATTTGATCATAAACAAATGAGACCATCTATATAGGGAAAGGATCAGAATTCTTGTGAAAATGGTGAAAAAAAAAAGACTAGGGGAGGTGGAGAGGAGGGAAGGAGGGAGGGAGGGAGGGAGAAAGGGAGGGAGGGAGGGAGAAAGGGAGAAAGGGAGGGAGGGAGGGAGGGAGGGAGGGAGAAGCACATAGAGAGAAGTATTTTTTATTTAATTTATTTATTTATTCACTTTACATCCTGATAGCAGCCCCCTCCTCTCCTCTCAGAATTTTTGGGGTAGCAAATGTATACTATCATATCATCCATGAATAATGATAATTTGACTTCTTCCTTTCCAATTTGTATCCCCTTGATCTCCTTTAGTCATTTTATTGCTCTAGCTAGGACTTCAAGTGCCATATTTAAGAGATACGGATAGGGTGGGCAGCCTTGTCTTGTCCCTGATTTTAGTGGGATTGCTTTAAGTTTCTCTCAATTTAATTTGATGTTGGCTATTGGCTTCACATTTATTGCCTTTAATGTGTTTAGGTATGTGTCTTGTATCCTTTATCTCTCCAAGACTTTTAACATCAAAGGACTTTTCAGCATATAATGGGATTATCATGTAGTTTTTTTTTCTTTCAGTTTATATGGTGGATTATTTGATGGATTTTCATATATTGAACCTCCCCTGCATGCCTGGGATGAAGCCTACATGACCATGGTAGATAATGTTTTGATGTGTTCTTGGATTCGGTTTGTGAGTATCTTACTGAGTAATTTTACATCGATGATCATAAGGAAATTTGGTCTGAAATTATCTTTCTTTGTTAGGTCTTTTAGGTATACCTGTGATTTAGGTATCATTGTGACTGTGGCCTTATAGAATGAGTTTGGCCATGTTCCTTCTATTTCTATTTTGTGAAATAGTTTGAGGAATGTTGGTATTAGCTCCTCTTTAAAAGTCTGGTAGAATTCTGTGCTGAAACCATCTGGCCCTGGGTTGGTTTGTTTTGTCCAGAGGCTTTTAATGACTGCCTCCATTTATTTCTTTAGGGATTATAGGACTATTTAAATTGTTTACCTGATCTTGGTTTAACTTTGGTAAGTGAAATCTACCAAGAAAATGGCCCATTTCATTTAGATTTTCCAGTTTTGTGGAGTACAGGCTTTTGAAGTAAGACCTAATGATTCTTTGAGGTTGTAATGTCCTCCTTCTCCTCATTGATTTTGGTAATTTGAATATTGTCTATCTGTCTTTTAGGTAGTTTGGCTAACTTTATTTTCATTGAATTTTAAGAAGCTTTTAATTTCTTTCTGTATTTCTTCCCTGACCCAGTGGTCATTGAGTAGACAGTTGTTCAGTTCTTGAAGGCCAGATTTAGTTCTTAATGATCTAATAAGATACAAGGGGTTAATTTCAGTTTTGTTGTTGAGGTTTACGTTGCAAATGACTACATTGCCAGTTTTAGAGAAGGCTCTGTGAGGTGCTGAGAAGAAGGAATATTCTTTTGTGTTTGGGTCCGTTTGGTCCATTTGATTCATAACGTCTGTCTGTTGGTTTCATTATTTTTCTGTTTAGCTTCTGTCTCAATTACCTGCCCATTGGTGATAGATGGGTGCTGAAGTCTCCCACTATTAATTGTGTGTGATTTAAGCTTTCGTGATGTTTCTTTTACAAGTGTGAGTGCCCTTATATTTGGGGCATAGATATTCAGAATTGAGACATCCTCTGGGTGGATTTTTTTCTTTGTTGAGTATGAAGTGTCCTTTCTCATTTCTTTTTGATTAATTTGACTGAAAGTATATTTTATTAGATATTAAAATGGCTACTCCAGCTTGTTTCTTGGGTCTGTTTGCTTGACAAACCTTTTTTCCAGCCCTTATTCTAAGGTAATATCTATCTTTGTTGTTGAGGTGTGCTTCTTGTATTCAGTAGAATGATGGATCCTGTTTACACATCCATTCTGTTAGCCTGTGTGTCATTTTATTGGGGGAATTGAGTCCATTAATGCTGAGAGATATTAATAACCAGTGATTTTTAGTTCCTGTTATTTTGATGTTGTTGTTGTTGGTGGTGGTAGTAATATATATATATATATATATATATATATATATATATATGTGTGTGTGTGTGTGTGTGTGTGTGTGTGTGTGTGTGTGTGTGTGTGTGTCTCCTTTTGGTTTTGCCACAGCAGAGTTATTTATTTTTTGTGTTTCTTGGATGTAGTTAACCTCCTTGTTTTGGAGTTTTCCTTCTAGTATCATTTATAGGGCTGGATTTGCACATAGATACTGTTTAAATTTGGTTTTGTCATGGAATATGCTGTTTTCTCCATCTATGGTGATTGAAAGTTTTGTTGTATAGTAGTCTGAACTGCCATCTGTGGTTTGCAAGCCATCTGCCCAGGCCCTTCTGGCTTTTAGAGTTTCTGATGAGAAGTTAGGTGTAATTCTGATAGATCTGCCTTTATATGATAGTTGGCCTTTTTTCCTTGCTGTTTTTAATATTCTTTCTTTATTATGTGCATTTAGTGTTTTGATTATTATGAAGTGAGAGGATTTTCTTTTCTGGTCCAATTTATTTGGTGTTCTGTAAGCTTCCTTTATGCTTATAGGCATCTCTTTCTTTAGGTTGGGAAAATTTTCTTCTATAATTCTGTTGAAAATATTTTCTGGTCCTAGGAGCTAGGAATCTTCTCTTTCTTCTATTCTTATTATTCTTAGGGTTTGTCTTTTCATAGTGTCCCTGATTTCTTGGATGTTTGTGTCAGGCACTTTTTAGATTTAACATTTGATTTGACTGATGTATCAGTTTTTTTCAATTGTATCTGCTGAGGTTCTTTCCTCCATCTCTTTTATTCTGTTGGTATACTGATGTCTGTAGTTCCTGTTATCGTCTTTAAATTTTCCATCTCCAGAATTCCCTCAGTTTTAAAAATTGTTTCTATTTCCATTTTCAGGTCTTGAAACATTTTATTCCTTTCCTTCATCTGTTTGATTGTATTTTCCTGTATTTTTAAAGGGGTTTATTATTTCTTCCTTAAAGCTCTCTATCATCTTTATAAGAATAGGTTTAAGGTCATTTTCTTGTGTTTCAGTTGTGTTTTGGGTACCAGCCTGTGGGGAAAATTTTTTTTTTTTTTTTTTTTTTGGTTTTTTCGAGACAGGGTTTCTCTGTGTAGTCTTGGCTGTCCTAGACTCGCTTTGTAGTCCAGGCTGGCCTCGAACTCACAGCGATCCGCCTATCTCTGCCTCCCGAGTGCTGGGATTAAAGGCGTGCGCCACCACGCCCGGCTCTGTGGGGAAAAATTGAATCAGGGTTCACCTGAAAGAGGGAGTGGGGATTGAAAGTAGGATACAGAGACGTGAGAAATAACGAATCAAGTCAGGAAATTTCTGATCAAGACTCACCTTATTGCCAACTAGCAGGAACATATATAGGGCAAGGTCAATAGGATCTATTCTTATCTCACTCACCCTAGCCCCTGGGCAAGAATGCAATAGCCTAAATCACTCCCTGTAGAACTTCCTAGTTCTCTGAGTAGTTCCTTCTAAGAACTTCCTAGATCCTCTGGGTGGTTCCAAGTTGAGACTTCTCTACTTCTTTCAAAGGCAAATAGTCCAAGGATAGCCTAGAACACAAGACCTCATGGTGAGGTAAAGGCCAGCAACTCGAAGGTCGCAGCATACAGCCTAAGCACAGGATTTCCGACATGGCAGGATTTGGCACGGGTCCCCACAGTTGTGTCAGGATATCCAAGGCTTACAGTAGTAGGATAACTGGGTTCTGGTGGTGCCATATTGCCCTGGCCTTTAGCCTTCTGGCTGTCCCTGGTGTTGGCTAGGTATTCCTGATGCCCTGGAAGCTGGGTGTTCTTGTGATCCAGCAGCTCTCCTCGGCAAGGTGGGTAGGGCCATGGGCAGGAGGCTGGAACAGCGAGTCCCTCTGGCACCTGCAGGCTTCCTTGGGAAGTCAAGTAGAGCCTCCTCTGGCCAGAGACTGGATGATCCTGAAGGCTGAGAGAGCCCTTCTTGGGGAGGCAGGTGCAACCTTGGGCTGGAACCATGTGTCTCTCCACAGAGGGGATTCTCTGCTCCTTATCATAAGGATACAAATGTGAAGGTTCTGTGTGAGGCTGCCATGGTCATGGCGCCCATTGAAAACCTGTTCCCTTGTTTCTCCTGTGGCTTACTTATCTTTTGTCATTCTCTTCTTCTGAAACTGTTTGTAGAGGAAATTTAACAGCAACAATAGGTTAATCCACTTAAGAAAATAAGCTTTTAAGCCCCGCACTCTGGAGGCAAAGGCAGGTGATCACTGTGAATTTGAGGCCAGTCTGGTCTACAGAGTCCAGGACAGCCAAGGCTACAATAGAGAAATCCTGTCCCAAAAAACAAAACAAAACAAAACTAGAAAACAAAACAAAACAAAACAAAACCTCAAATCCCCCCCCCAAAAGAAAGAAAGAAAGAAAGAAAAGAAAAAAGAAAGAAAGAAAGAAAGAAAACAAGCTTTTAAACTACAGCATCTAAGAGGGAAAGGAAGGCACACCAGTGAGATGGTGACATCTTAGCCCCTACCAGGGCTGAGCCTTTTTAAATCCTGTTGTTATATATAAAAATTAAAGATTAAGGCAGATGATAGAATTCAAGGTACCAGGCAGATATTATGTTATACAGAGTTAATTAGATGAGCATGAGGGGAGAAGGAAAGGGGTACCCCAGAGAGGGAAGAGAGAGAAGAGGGAGTTAGAGAGGTAGCCAGATAGAAAGCCACTGGAGGGCCTGTCTTTTATATGGCCCAGGGCAAGGCCAAACCCCCATGGCAGGTGGGCAGTGACATCACAGGTAGGCAGGCTGAAGCAGAACCCTAACAACTGTCATCTGGGCCTTTTGCCTGAGCGTTGTTACGTATTTTGTCCTGAAAGCAAACCTAATACCTTGTTTTGCCCCTTGGAGTGAGCTGTCACCCTCTATGAACACTACTTGCCACGTCCATTTCCAGTCACCTCAGCTTTCTCTCCTCAGGACTAGCTTGGCCTCCCATCCCCCAGATTTCTGGAAGGCTTTACTGCCTCTGTGAATTCATTAATAAAATGCAAATTGCTTTTTGAAGGGAGTTCTCAGTGGAAGCAGATTTCAGATTAATTGGAGGATCGCCAGCGGCTGAGCTGAGTCCCTAGGGAAGGGTTGGTTTGGAAAGAGGAGCCGAGAAGGCAATGAAAGGCCGTGGCTGCTCTCTCACCCCTTCTGAAGCCTCCCAGTCAGCTCCAATGGCTGTAAAAGGTGTGAGTGAAGTAATACTGTCTTCTGTGGGCAGCACGGTCGCTGGGTCGGAATGAATTGGATTCACGTCTGTTCAAGGTTTCCCTGAGCTCTGGCTCCCGAGCTGGGGGCAGGTGCTCGGGACTGTGGGTGGTGGTGCAATTCATGCTGATGGCCTCCACTTGAGGTTCACTCCCCCCAGCTCTGTACAGTCCTAGCTGCAACCTGCTTCTCTCTTCTTCCCAGACCTCTCTTCTTGATGCACTTGCTTGATATTGAGCATAAAATAGCTGATTTGGCTTCTCTAACACTGTCACCTGCAATCAGCAAGGACAGAGGGGCCTTCCCAAGCCTGTGCGTGTGTGTGTGTGTGTGTGTGTGTGTGTGTGTGTGTGTGTGTGTGTGTGGTGGTAGAAAAAAAACACAGCCTGTGTCATCATGTCATCTCTTTTGGAGATTACTGACACAGTAAATTCTGGAAATAACATTAATAAAACATTTTTACACAAGGTGCATGCCCTTGTATGTGCAGAAAGAGGCAGAGGAAGATGTCGGGCACCTTTCTCTATCACGTTATCATTATTATTGCTGTTATTTTATTATTGGTAGGATCTCTCCCTGAACACGAAGAGCTACATTTGGCTGCAATGGAAGGCTAGGAGGCTCCTGGGACCCAGCTGTCTTCCCTGTTGCCCTCTGCTCCCCCTCAACCCAGTACTAGAGTTGTTGACATGCACAAAGAGCCACACTAGATTTTTTATATGAGTGTTGGAGATCTGAACTTGAGTCCTCTTCCTTCCACTCAAGCACTCTCTCCCATTGAATAATCTCTCCAGCCCCTATGAAGACTTTATGCTCTGTATAAAAATGCTATAGCATGCCTGTAGATCCAGCTACTCAAGAGGCTGAGAATAGATTGAGCTTAAGTTTGTTGGAGACCTGAACTACACAATGAGATCCCGTTCAGAGGAGGAAGAGGAGGAAGAGGAAGAAGAGGAAGAGGAGGAGGAAGAGAAGTTGGAGGAGAGAAAGTGTGTGTATGTATATGTGAGAGTGTGTATAAGTGTGGGTGAGAGTGTGTTCACGTGTGTGAGTATGTATGAGTGTGGGTGCACGTGTGTGTATGAGTGTATGTGAGAGTGTGTGCATGAATGTGAGTGTGTGCATGAGTGTGGTTAAGTGTGTGAATGTGTATGAGTGTGGGTGAGAGTGTGTGCATGTGTGTGAATATGTATGAGTGTGTGCATGAGTGTATGTGTGCATAAGTGTGTGTGCATGAATGTGAGTGTGTGCATGAGTGTGGTTAAGTGTGTGAATGTGTATGAGTGTGGGTGAGAGTGTGTGCATGAGTGTGTTTGAGTGTGCATGAGTGTGAGGAACTCTCATCTCCCCACTGCAAATCATTAAACATTTCCCAGCACTCCCCAGTGCTGATGGCTGCAGGGACAGTGTCACATGTTGTGGGAAGATAAGAAAGAAAGGTAGAGAAGACTCTTTTTTGGGGAGTACAGGCCTCAGACTCATGAATCATCACCATGAAGCTTTAGCTGACAAAAGAGGTTTGCAGGTGGTCAGTGTGGCTGCCGTCCCAACTGGCATCTGACCAGAGGCAGAAGATGGCCCCACTTGGGACTTACAACCTCTGAGAATGAGTTAGGTAAGACAAGAAGCATATTTTTAAAATGACTGATGTGTTTCACGTGAGTCTGAGTATTTGGCACTTTTTTAATGAAGTCCAGCTATTTCTTCTATGACGGTAATTTGCCATCGGTTTAAATATATAGCTTACATTTTTAAGAGGCACCATCACGGCTGCCTTCATCCTTATTCTGCAGTTCACTGTCCAAATTTGTAGCTTTTTATCAGGGAGAGTCCTGACTGATGCCACTAGCCTAACACCCCTCTGGGCCTTGCAGACAGATGACCAGGTGTGTGGCGGGATCCATTCTGCTCCATGACAGCTAACCGTGAACAGATCCTCTGGGTTTCAAGCTGTTGGCTCTTGAGACTCCTCCTGCTGGGAAGGTCCCCCACCCCCATCTCTGCCCAGGGAACCTGGCCTTCCAACTAGAGTGGTGGCTGGGCCAAAGGATGAAAAGGGGGGGGAGGGGTTGTTCTGCTAAACACAGGAGTGGAGGAGTGGCATGCAGCCCTTTCCCCAGCTGAAATGGCTCATGTGCTTTTCCATGGGTCCAATAAATTCTAAGTGTATGGTCATGACCCCCTGTGGAGGAGTCATAATGAGCTCTTTCTATAGTAACTTTCTTAAGATTTTAAAATTTTATACTTATTTATTGTAGTTATGCATATAAGGACAACTTACAGAAGCCATTTCTCTCCTTCTACCATGTGGATACCAAGGACTGAATTCTGCTTGGCAGCAAGATTCTTTGCCCGATAGTAATTTTCATAATAGGACTTCAGCATTTTCATTTTGTGTGTGTGTGTGTGTGTGTGTGGTGTTTGTTTGTTTGCTTTTGAGGTGGGTTCTCTCACACTGTAGCCCAGTCTGACCTAGGACTGATGTAACAGGGTATAAGGCAACACATCTGGCTTGAGCATTATAATTTTTCATGTTATAGTTAAGAAAATCCACTCCTAATGCCTTGCCGTTGCATGTTACCGTGAATGTTGGCACGAAGCTGGAGACATTTCTCTTAACCACTGACAGATTTTTTTCCTGGTCTCACAGTTATTTCACAGCTTTGGGGAGTCAAATTCAAAGCAGTTGAGGTTCAGAGTACAGCACATCTGGCCCTACATATATCTCATATGCCCAAGGACAGGATCATTAATAATGGGACCAGAATTTGGAGCTTAGACATATATAAGAATTGCTTTGAAGGTGAGGAACTGGCAATAAAAAATGATCTTGATTCTGCTGGTTGGTTGTGTAAATCTGGAGTATTTTGCAAACTTAGAGGCTGTTGCCTTTACTAAGTAAAAACGTTGTATTTAGTGGATATTTGTTTGGCAGCCCACAGATACTCTGCATGACCAACAGGTGGCAGCATTGATCTGCTTTAGACCGTGCCTTCAGCGGCTCAGGATTGCTCCCACCTCTGGGTTAGAGGCCCAGTTGCAGGCCTACCTGAGAGATGAACGGTTTTCCGTCCCTTCCTCTACCAACCAGCGCCCCCTAGAGGTATCACTTGGTAAAATGTCCTCTTTCAAAAGGATGTGCCTCCTTATCTCTGATGGGAAGGGCTGAAGGGACCCAAAAGAGGAACCGATCGGCTGGGCTTCTTGGCATTGTTCCTTCAAGGTTAATTTAGAAAAATCTTTGAAATGCTTCTTTTCCTGCTGATTTTTAATTTTTAAAGGACAGAGAGTCTTACAGTAGGAGATGAAACTTGAGAAGGCATTCCTGGGGGTGACCTGCCCAGCGTGGACCATTGGCTGGGGGTGAGAACTGGGCCAGCAGGGTGAGGGGCTGAAAAGATGGACTTGGCAAGGGTGCAGGCAGGAAGGACAGCGACACCAAGATGCACAGAGCAGACTCTAAGGGCTGGGGAGATGCCTGTGAGCAGCAGCCCTTCATGGGCTTTCTGCATGCTGGGCTTCGTGGGATGATTTTAATAGCAGTTTCATCTATTTTGTGTCTTCACCTGTGAGGTGGACACTATAACTGTATTCATGTGTCAGCGTCGAAGACAGATTTGGAGAAGGGCTTGTCATCAGTCATGGGACCAGAGACGGGTGTGGTGGCGCACACCTGTAATCCAAGCACTCGGGAGGCAGAGACAGGCAGATCTCTGTGAGTTTGAGGCCAGCCTGGTCTACAAAGGGAGTCCAGGACAGCCAAAGATACACAGAGAAAACCTGTCCCCCAAACAAAACAAAAGTAAGGGGACCATCATTTGAAGCTTAGACTCAGGGGTTCTAACTATGTTCTGCTTCGGGCGGCCCCATTTCATTAGTCAGTGTGTCCACCGTGTGGTCTGTGAGCCACACACAAGCCAGGACAAGACACAAGGGAGGCCCAAGACGCTTGCAGAAGTTAGTGTCTATTGAAGTGTCAAGAAATAGACACCCCTGCTAGAGAGCTGCGTTGCTTGAGGAGGAGCTTGGTTTTCATCAAGTTCTGTGTGGGCAATCTGGCTGCTGCAAGGCTGCGATCTCCCGGCATGGCTCACAGCTGTGTAGAGTTACTCAGAATTCACTGTTGTTTACAGGTCACACTTAGCCCTGTGGGATGATAATCTTAGAAGCTGCCTCAGCATTACTCAGAGTGAAAGCACCTCGGCGACTTTGGTCAATCGTGTGGACGTGGGAGGTGTGGCAAGTGCACTCATAGTGGGGAGGTCAGCGAGGAGCCGAAGACTAAGAGATGACTTAGTGTAAGCAGTACTCAGCCCCTCCATGAAATACTGCTGGGTTGCTGAGGAAGGTGCAGCCTGGGAAACAGAATCCATCTCTGATGGACACGGATGGCCAGTGACTTTGCAGATACCTTGGTGGTATCTGGTTAATGTTTGTGGGGTCTTTTGTTGTTGTTTGGTTGGCTTTGGTTTTGCTCCACAGCATGTGGCTTAGGCCTCTCTACTCATTTGTCTTGACATCTGTACGCCTCACGAGGATGACACCAGCCAGCTGCAGCCAGTGTTGGGTGAAGGCTCAGCATGTTCCTACAGCCTGTGGAAGTTTCGTGTCGCAGGAAACTGGGTCAGTTCTGACTCTTTGTGGGCAACTCTCACCTCTCCTAACTGCACCACCCCTTGTGAAAGTAAGCACACTGGGTATCTGCATTTACTTGTAGAGAAACCGAGGGACAGAAAGGTGACCTGTTAGCATACCTACCTCCAGGCTGCCTAGCAACCTATGACGTCATCACCTGCCCGACAGCTGCCAGGATATAAAAAGGGCAAACTCACCTTCCATCTCTCTCTGTCTCTCTGTCTCTCTGTCTTTCTGTCTCTCTGTCTCTGTCTCTGTCTCTCTCTCTGTCTCTCTCTCTCTCTCTCTCTCTCTCTCTCTCTCTCTCCCTCTCACTTGTTCTCTCCTCTCTGTCTCTCTCTGTCTCTCTCTGTCTGTCCCTCCCTCCCTCCCTCTCTCTCTCTCTCTCTCTCTCTCTTTCTCCCTCTCACTTGTTCTCTCCTCTCTGTCTCTCTCTGTCTCTCTCTGTCTGTCCCTCCCTCTCTCTCTCTCTCTCTCTCTCTCTCTCTCTCTCCCTCTCACTTGTTCTCTTCCTCTCTGTCTCTCCTTCTGTGGTGCCCCTCCCCCTTTCCTGCTCTCCCATGCTTCTACAATAAACTTCTCCATATATTAATCTGTTGCCTGGCATCTTAGTTTTCATACTTATAGACGTAGCAAGATCAGACAGTGGATACGCAGGTTTGGGATCTGAACCCAGAACTTGGAGTCACGCCATTGTGCTTCTGGGCATTTTTCGTGGTGCATGCATGAGAGCACTGCCCTTTGGGAAGGTCTAGACAGTGGTGACTACCAGAAGTCCAAGTGGAGCTGGGATTTGAACTCAGATCTATCAAACTCCAAAGCCTTGCTCCATGCTGGTACAGAAATGGGAGCAGCAACTGGATCACACAGTCATGGAGACGGAAAGGGCCCACGGTTTGCTGTCTGCAAGCCAGGGACAGAAGGAAGCATGCTATTGGTGTCCTTTAACTTGAGTACTGAGTCCAAAGGTCAAGGAATGGGAGCCGTTGACAGAAGTGCTAGTAAAATGACAGTGGCGTCACAGACCCTGGGTGTGGCACCATCTGGCAGAGTCTGGGAGTTTGGCAACGGGGGAGGGGAACAAGGGTAGTGCGACTGCCCAAGGTAGGGAGGCTAGCTCTCAGGGGATCCCAGACAGCTCATAAGGTACATCCAAGAGTTTGGTTAGGAATTAGCAAGAACAGGGGCTTGAGTCTGGCCCTGGCTGTCATTTTCTACCCCCACAGCCCTATGGTTAATGAACCTTCTCTGAGATTGAAGTCTCCCATGTGTGACCATATGGTGACAACACAAGTCTCCCATGATACAGAGGCTATAAATAGGACCGGGGGATATAAGACAACCAGGTGGATAAGGTGGAGGACAGTGACTTCCTGCCTAGCTCCCCGTACTAGATCTGGGAACCAGAGTGACTCTCCTGTCAGTGTTTGGGAGCGGACGACTGGCATTTAGTTTTCAATCTTCTGAAGGGGTCAATGCTAGCAAGACTTTTAAGATCAGTTTTCTAAGCACACTCCTTTAATCACAGCACTCGGGAGGCAGAAGCAGGTGGATCTCTGTGAAGCCAGCCTGGTCTACAAAGTGAGTTCAGGACACCAAAGGCTACACAGAGAAACCCTGTCTCAAAAAAAGAAAAAAGAAAAAAGAAAGAAAAGAAAGCAAAGGTGTGGGAGGAAGAGAGAGAAATTCAAAGATTTCTGTTGCTGTGTTTGAAGATAGACAGAGGGGCCAAAGCCACCTTTCTGAACCAAGAAGGCCAGGAGTGGAGGGGGGGGAGGGTGGAGAATAGAAAAAACTCAGGCCTCCAGGAGAAATGAAGCCTTGCTGACACTTTGATTTTGACCCATTTTGGCTTCTGATGATAGAAAGCGTGTGGACACCCCAGCCTCAGCCATCATCACTGCGGAAGATGCAGAGGTTGTAGTGGATGCCTTTCTGGACTACACGGTTTGGTCAGTCATAGGCACAGCAACAGCGGGAGTTGTACTCGTAGACGGGCTGTCCAGCTTTCTGTCGCTGGCTTTGGTCCTTATGGGCACACTTGTGCAGGGGTGCTCCCGGGCAACAGCCTCCAGTGGGTACCAATAGCCAGTCCTGGTAGCCAACAAGCTACCTGGTTGAGGGTGATGTCCTCACCAACACGATTCTTACTGATGTAGACAAAGGACCTAGGGGGGCCATCCAGGTCTCCCTCATCCTCCACAGTGGTCCGCCCCAGGTGGTTGCGCCCAGGTGGTTGGCATTGAACTCTTTTTCCCAGCGCTGCAGTGCCCGCCGCTGCTCAGCCTTCTGCATTAGGTAGCTGGCTCAGTTGAGTCCAGATGCCTGGGTGGCTTTGACCGGCGGTGCCGCCGGAGAAGCCGTCTAAGTCCTCGTGGAACGTCTTGAGAATGTTCCAGGTGTCTGAGACCTAACAATATGACCCAACAGCTGCATTGCTACTTAGGCCTTTCCCACACATTTCAGGTTCTGCCGTGGCTCCCAGGTGTTCTTTGAGTCAGAATAGCCACGCCACTTAACCAGCTAACGACGTTCAGGCCTAGCAGGTCCTGCGAAAAGAGCGCACGCACGTGTGTGGCTGGGAATGCGCAGCCTACGGGCGATCTGTGACCGGACCCCTCCCAAGCTTGCTGCTCGCTGCTGCTCTTTCCCATAGTGCATCTGGGCAGTAGCAGGGGTTGAAAAGTTTGCTCGAGGCCCTGCCCCTTCAGTCACACTAACAGCCAACCACTCATAAAGGGATTGTTTTGTCAGACCCAAATTATGTCTGTCAGTTTATTTTAACCTTAAGCAGGCATTCACTTGCAGGGTGGACCTAGCGCCCTATCTAGGTGCTTAGGCGGTCACCTGATTCAAATAAATAATAAATTGGTCGCCGCAGGCAGATATCCATTAGAAAAAAAAAGTGTTCTACGCACCCTCCTTCTGAGACTGCCCCTCCCAGAGTCATCCTGTGGTAAAGTGCTGTATGGTGGTGGTCGCTTGACAAATGCACAAGTGTCGGAAGCTCTGGCGGCTGTGCAGGAAGTGCCCTGGTAGCTACCAGCCAGGTTTTGTCAAGGCCCTGACCTCATGGCTCTTCCGCACTCTGTTCTGAGGAGCTTGTGGGGGAAGGGAAGGGCGGCCCAGAAAGAGAGAGGAAGGCTAGGGGAAAACGTCATTCACACCACACTTGTGATGTGTGAAGTACCAGTCTAGGCCTTATTGTGAACTTAAGACTCACAACAAGAGGAACTGGCGTCAATGCCATGATTCTTCAAGTGAAACCGTCAAACCACCCTCACCAGTTTCATGGAAAGTTCTTGAAATGCAGATTTCCCCATGGCCCCTCAAGACCTTTTGACTTAGTGTCTCTGGGGTGGTGGGTATTGAACTCCAGGCTCTTACACATCTTAGGCAAGCACTCTAATAGCTGAAGGAAAAAATTGGCGTGGTGGCGCATGCCTTTATTCCCAGCATTTGGGAGGCAGAGGCGGGCAGATTACCTCGAGTTCAAGGCCAGTCTCATCCACAAAGCTAGTCCAGGACAGCCAAGCTTACACAGAGAAACTCTGTCTTGGGGAAAAAAAAACAACCAAAAACCAAAAACAACAAACAAACAAAAGAGGACATGGCTACCCCTAAACTACGGAGGTAGATTTTACTGTAGATGTAAGGGAGAAAGCAGGTAGAGGGAAGAGTCCAGGCTGAGCATGGCTGCCCGACTAAACCAGGCCAGAAGAGAAGAGAGGGGGAGGGAGAGTGAGAGAGGAGCTGCTGACTAAGGAGGTAGCCAGATGCCTTATATAGGGATAAGGCTGTGGGGAGGGGAGGGCCCAGGTCCTGGGAGGGAGAGGTGTAGGAAAAAGGACAGAGTGAGAAGAGCTGGGAGGAGCCACAGGTACTGAGGGATGCTGAGAGGGCTGGGAGGAGCCACAGGTACTGAGGGATGTGAGAGGGCTGGGAGGAGCCACAGGTACTGAGGGATGTGAGAGGGCTGGGAGGAGCCACAGGTACTGAGGGATGCTGAGAGGGCTGGGAGGAGCCACAGGTACTGAGGGATGTGAGAGGGCTGGGAGGAGCCACAGGTACTGAGGGATGTGAGAGGGCTGGGAGGAGCCACAGGTACTGAGGGATGTGAGAGGGCTGGGAGGAGCCACAGGTACTGAGGGATGCCGAGAGGGCTGGGAGGAACCACAGGTACTGAGGGATGCTGAGAGGGCTGGGAGGAGCCACAGGTACTGAGGGATGCCGAGAGGGCTGGGAGGAGCCACAGGTACTGAGGGATGCCGAGAGGGCTGGGAGGAGCCACAGGTACTGAGGGATGCCGAGAGGGCTGGGAGGAGCCACAGGTACTGAGGGATGCCGAGAGGGCTGGGAGGAGCCACAGGTACTGAGGGATGCCGAGAGGGCTGGGAGGAGCCACAGGTACTGAGGGATGCCGAGAGGGCTGGGAGGAGCCACAGGTACTGAGGGATGCCGAGAGGGCTGGGAGGAGCCACAGGTACTGAGGGATGTGAGAGGGCTGGGAGGAGCCACAGGTACTGAGGGATGTGAGAGGGCTGGGAGGAGCCACAGGTACTGAGGGATGCCGAGAGGGCTGGGAGGAGCCACAGGTACTGAGGGATGTGAGAGGACTGGGAGGAGCCACAGGTACTGAGGGATGCTGAGAGGGCTGGGAGGAGCCACAGGTACTGAGGGATGTGAGAGGACTGGGAGGAGCCACAGGTACTGAGGGATGCTGAGAGGGCTGGGAGGAGCCACAGGTACTGAGGAATGTGAGAGGGCTGGGAGGAGCCACAGGTACTGAGGGATACTGAGAGGGCTGGGAGGAGCCACAGGTACTGAGGGATGTGAGAGGGCTGGGAGGAGCCACAGGTACTGAGGGATGCTGAGAGGGCTGGGAGGAGCCACAGGTACTGAGGGATGCTGAGAGGGCTGGGAGGAGCCACAGGTACTGAGCGATGCCGAGAGGGCTGGGAGGAGCCACAGGTACTGAGGGGGCTGGGAGGAGCCACAGGTACTGAGGGATGCCGAGAGGGCTGGGAGGAGCCACAGGTACTGAGGGATGCTGAGAGGGCTGGGAGGAGCCACAGGTACTGAGGGATGTGAGAGGGCTGGGAGGAGCCACAGGTACTGAGGGATGTGAGAGGGCTGGGAGGAGCCACAGGTACTGAGGGATGTGAGAGGGCTGGGAGGAGCCACAGGTACTGAGGGATGCTGAGAGGGCTGGGAGGAGCCACAGGTACTGAGGGATGTGAGAGGGTTGGGAGGAGCCACAGGTACTGAGGGATGCTGAGAGGGCTGGGAGGAGCCACAGGTACTGAGGGATACTGAGAGGGCTGGGAGGAGCCACAGGTACTGAGGGATGCCGAGAGGGCTGGGAGGAGCCACAGGTACTGAGGGGGCTGGGAGGAGCCACAGGTACTGAGGGATGCTGAGAGGGCTGGGAGGAGCCACAGGTACTGAGGGATGTGAGAGGGCTGGGAGGAGCCACAGGTACTGAGGGATGCTGAGAGGGCTGGGAGGAGCCACAGGTACTGAGGGATGCTGAGAGGGCTGGGAGGAGCCACAGGTACTGAGGGATGTGAGAAGGCTGGGAGGAGCCACAGGTACTGAGGGATGTGAGAGGGCTGGGAGGAGCCACAGGTACTGAGGGATGTGAGAGGGCTGGGAGGAGCCACAGGTACTGAGGAATGTGAGAGGGCTGGGAGGAGCCACAGGTACTGAGGGATGTGAGAGGACTGGGAGGAGCCACAGGTACTGAGGGATGTGAGAGGACTGGGAGGAGCCACAGGTACTGAGGGATGCTGAGAGGGCTGGGAGGAGCCACAGGTACTGAGGGATGCTGAGAGGGCTGGGAGGAGCCACAGGTACTGAGGGATGCTGAGAGGGCTGGGAGGAGCCACAGGTACTGAGGGATGTGAGAGGGCTGGGAGGAGCCACAGGTACTGAGGGATGTGAGAGGGCTGGGAGGAGCCACAGGTACTGAGGGATACTGAGAGGGCTGGGAGGAGCCACAGGTACTGAGGGATGCTGAGAGGGCTGGGAGGAGCCACAGGTACTGAGGGATGCCGAGAGGGCTGGGAGGAGCCACAGGTACTGAGGGATGTGAGAGGGCTGGGAGGAGCCACAGGTACTGAGGGATGTGAGAGGACTGGGAGGAGCCACAGGTACTGAGGGATGTGAGAGGACTGGGAGGAGCCACAGGTACTGAGGGATGCCGAGAGGGCTGGGAGGAGCCACAGGTACTGAGGGATGTGAGAGGACTGGGAGGAGCCACAGGTACTGAGGGATGTGAGAGGACTGGGAGGAGCCACAGGTACTGAGGGATGTGAGAGGACTGGGAGGAGCCACAGGTACTGAGGGATGCCGAGAGGGCTGGGAGGAGCCACAGGTACTGAGGGATGTGAGAGGGCTGGGAGGAGCCACAGGTACTGAGGGATGTGAGAGGGCTGGGAGGAGCCACAGGTACTGAGGGATGCTGAGAGGGCTGGGAGGAGCCACAGGTACTGAGGGATGTGAGAGGGCTGGGAGGAGCCACAGGTACTGAGGGATGTGAGAGGGCTGGGAGGAGCCACAGGTACTGAGGGATGTGAGAGGACTGGGAGGAGCCACAGGTACTGAGGGATGTGAGAGGGCTGGGAGGAGCCACAGGTACTGAGGGATGTGAGAGGGCTGGGAGGAGCCACAGGTACTGAGGGATGCCGAGAGGGCTGGGAGGAGCCACAGGTACTGAGGGATGCTGAGAGGGCTGGGAGGAGCCACAGGTACTGAGGGATGCTGAGAGGGCTGGGAGGAGCCACAGGTACTGAGGGATGCCGAGAGGGCTGGGAGGAGCCACAGGTACTGAGGGATGCTGAGAGGGCTGGGAGGAGCCACAGGTACTGAGGGATGCTGAGAGGGCTGGGAGGAGCCACAGGTACTGAGGGATGCCGAGAGGGCTGGGAGGAGCCACAGGTACTGAGGGATGCCGAGAGGGCTGGGAGGAGCCACAGGTACTGAGGGATACTGAGAGGGCTGGGAGGAGCCACAGGTACTGAGGGATGCTGAGAGGGCTGGGAGGAGCCACAGGTACTGAGGGATGCCGAGAGGGCTGGGAGGAGCCACAGGTACTGAGGGATGCCGAGAGGGCTGGGAGGAGCCACAGGTACTGAGGGATGTGAGAGGACTGGGAGGAGCCACAGGTACTGAGGGATGTGAGAGGGCTGGGAGGAGCCACAGGTACTGAGGGATGTGAGAGGGCTGGGAGGAGCCACAGGTACTGAGGGATGTGAGAGGACTGGGAGGAGCCACAGGTACTGAGGGATGTGAGAGGGCTGGGAGGAGCCACAGGTACTGAGGGATGTGAGAGGGCTGGGAGGAGCCACAGGTACTGAGGGATGCTGAGAGGGCTGGGAGGAGCCACAGGTACTGAGGGATGCCGAGAGGGCTGGGAGGAGCCACAGGTACTGAGGGATGCTGAGAGGGCTGGGAGGAGCCACAGGTACTGAGGGATACTGAGAGGGCTGGGAGGAGCCACAGGTACTGAGGGATGCTGAGAGGGCTGGGAGGAGCCACAGGTACTGAGGGATGCCGAGAGGGCTGGGAGGAGCCACAGGTACTGAGGGATGCTGAGAGGGCTGGGAGGAGCCACAGGTACTGAGGGATGCCGAGAGGGCTGGGAGGAGCCACAGGTACTGAGGGATGCTGAGAGGGCTGGGAGGAGCCACAGGTACTGAGGGATGCCGAGAGGGCTGGGAGGAGCCCTGTGAAGCCAGCCTGGTCTACATAGTTCCAGTAGCCAGTTATTTAGTAAGACTTTGTTTCTAAAAAACAAAAACAAACAAGACCAAAACAAAACAACCCCCAACCAAAAACCCCCCAAAACTCCAAAACCCCAAACAAACAAATACCTTTTAAGCAAAGAATGAGGCTCGGGGCTGAGGACCTGGGAACCCTGGGACTACACCCATGAAAGGACACTCCTGGTTCAGGACACTTGACTCACTCAGAGACAGGGTTAGCTCCTGGAGGGTCTACAGGAGAGACATGCCTGGGGATCTGGGGACAAACCCAGTCCCAGAGTCTCTCCCCTGAAAGTCTGACTCCAGTGATGTTGGGGACCCTGGGGTGGTACAGTGTGAGAAGCCCTGGGTGATTTTGGAGGTGAGAATCACAGGTAGCCCAGCTTCAGCTGCTCTTTGGAGTACCACTCACTATTGCTCAAAACTGGGCCTGAGTGCTCTGTGCAGATAAGGTGGGGACTTTTTATAGTGTGTGTGTGTGTGTGTGTGTGTGTGTGTGTGTGTGTGTGTGTATGCATGTGCATGTGTGTAAGTTTATGTATGTGTGCTTTTATAACAATGGGTTGTGGTTTTTGTTTTTGTTTTTGTTTTTGCCTACTTGACAGTGAAATTAGTGGACATCTTAAAATAGAAAGGGGAGGCTGGAGAGATGGAAAATGGTTGCTGTGCAAGCTTGAGGGACCCAAACTCAAGGCCTCAGCACCCACTTAAGAAGTATAGCAGCTCAAATCTATAAACCTGGCCCTGGGAGGCAGAGACAAGGCTTGCTGGCCAGCCAGGCTAGCTGAGTCAGTGAGCTCCAGGTGCACCGAGGGACTGTCTCTTTTACATATGAAAAATAAGATATGAAATACGAAATATATGTCACACAACAGGTATGATATGGAGAGGTTTATTATATGAGTTTTGGGGGAGATGGAGGGGAGCACCCCAGAGAGAGACGGAAACAGAGAAAGAGAGATAGAGACAGGTAAGAGAGGAAAAGAGGAAGAGAGAAACAAGAGAGGTAAGTTGGGTTTGTCCTTTTATAATCCTGGGTTGGGCCACTCCTAGTGAAAGGTAGGTAATGATGTCATAGGTTGCTAGGCAGACTGGGGTCATAGGTTGCTAAGCCAACTGGGGTGGTATGCTAACAGTCTCAAACAATAAGGTAGAGTGTGATCAAGAAGTGATGCCTGATGTCTATTTTTGGCCTCCATCTGTGTGTGTGCACATGTATGTATCTGTACTCATAGAGGTGTTCGTACACACACATGATCATGTACACACACAAAGGAAGAAAGAAAAAGGAAGGAAGGAAGGAAGGAAGGAAGGAAGGAAGGAAGACAGACCCTTGGAGGACAATTTAGTGGTAAAGTGCTTGGGTTCAGTTCCTAGAAGCAAAATACAAAAGCAGGGTGTGGTGACACACATTATGCGGTTGACTTCTTTCTGGTGGGTTTCAATTGACACCTTAGTCACTTCCTGTTAGGCTTGGATATAAAGTTTGTGAATCCTAAAGCTTGCATAGCTTGGGGACAAGGAAGCCACAGCTAGTCAGAATTGTGACAAATGCAAACAGCACACCATTTCCATCCATTCTGCGTTTCTCCTCTTTTTTCTCCCTCTGTTCTTCAACCACCTCTTTGTGTAACAAGGAGGAAGCATAACTAATTTTTCCTTGAACCTGACTGAACTAAATTTTCATTTTTCTCTCAGTTTTATGACTCTATGTTGGTAACGTCAAACACAATTTCGTCTGTCCTCAAATGCTTGAACTTGTTTTCAAGCTTCTTCTGGATGTGAGCTGTAAGGACTCAGTGCATCTCCTACAGGCTTGCTTCTGGCTTTACAGATCCCAGACCTTGATTCTCCCTCACTGTCCCTATGCTTCCAGAACACGCTCTCACCGCTGCCCACGCCCCAGCCTTGTACACTTGATAGGCAAGAATGTCTGCTGGGGATGAATCCTTAGGACAGCTAGTGATGACTTAAGAATGAAGTGAAATAAATTGCAGACCACATAAAATGTCCCTTGACATCCAAGTTAAACATTCCTTCTTATCGTCAAGAAATTACACACTGAGCAACAGATGTTGTACAAGAAAGTTTGTTATTGTGAGAATTATAAGGGAGAGCGGGAGAGGAGGGAGGGAGGAAGGGAGAGAGAGAGAGAGAGAGAGAGAGAGAGAGAGAGAGAGAGAGAGGGAGAGAGAGAGGGAGGGAGAGAGAGAGAGAGAGGGAGAGAGAGAAAGAGAGAGGGAGGGAGAGAGAGAGAGAGAGAGAAAGAGAGAGGGAGGGAGAGAGAGAGAAAGAGAGGGAGAGAGAGAGAGAGAGATGGGGGCCAGGGGAAGGAAACCAAGGTAGAGAGAGAAGCCAGAGAGCTGTGAGATAGCTTGGGGGGGGGTCTTTTATCTAGGGCCGGCAGGTGATGACATCAGAGGTTGCTAAGCAACCTAGAGGCAGACTAATGGGACTGCTAGGTGTTAACATCACTTACTCAATTCCTCTCTAACCCAAGATCCCAAAGTTCTCTCGGTCACATTTCAAGAGGGAGAATTGAGGGAGGGGATGTGCTGTGGTTTGGATCTTAAATGCCCCTCAAAGGCCTGTGTTAGGAGCTTAGTCACCATCTTCAAAATTGATAAAAAAAAGAAAAGAAAAGAAAAAGAAGGGCATGTGTGAAAATTGTAAAAGGCAAGGTCAAGTGGAAGGCCGTAGGTCACAGAGCTTTTAGGGGAGATCATTTAGGGCATGCCCTTGAGTGGCATTTTCACACCACAGTCCCATCCCTTCCTCTTATTCTTTGCTTCCTGGAGAGCACAGGGCGCTGTTCCCAGCCACCATGTCCTGCCTCGCCACAGGACCAAAAGTAACAGGGCCAAACAACCACGAACCAACATCTCCAAAACTGTGAGGCAAAAGAAACCTTTCCTTTTTTGACATTGATGTAGCTCAGGTAATTGTTCTAGTGATAAAAAGCTAACACAAGATGTCAGAAGAGAAAGTCTTCAGTCCAGGGATTTAAATAGAGAGGGAGGTCGTTCAGTGAGAGAGTGTTTGCCTGACATGGACAGTGCCCTTGTTTCAAGCCTTAGAAACTCCGCAGCAAAAGCAACAGCAACAACAAAACAAAGGCCCAAAAACTAAGTTCTTAACATCTCCATAGCCTATGAAAGGCATATGAGCACACTGTGAGGATCTTTCCCCAGCAAGCATAGCTAGGCATTTCTCCAGTCTGCCGATTTCTGCTTCAAGAAACAAGGCACATTTTGTTTTACTTATGGTCCAAAAGGAGGGGGGGAAAGAGGGAAGCTGGCGGCAAGGCAGGGTCGTGTGTGGACTGGTGTTACGGCGTTCTACTCTGATGGTCCTGGTCTTCTTGGGAGAGTTCCACGTGTCAGGAAATGAGTTCTTTTCTAATTAGAGGTGATAATGGGATTTGCCTGGCGAAGTCTGAAGGTTCTAAGAAGTCAGTGAGACAGAGCGGAGAATGTCTGTCCTGGTCTCTGCCAAGTGAAAAATTAGGTCAACACAAAGAGCCTTGGCCTCTAGGAAGACTGGATTTTAGGCAGTCACAAGGAGTCACTCTGCTTTTGGACTCATTTCATTTTTTTTTTTTTTTTTGAGAGACTTCAGATTTTCTGTAGGAGATAAGAGGTCAAGCCTGTTGCTCTGTAAAGATTCCTGCCAGCATCAACTTTCCGTAGTTATTGCCTTCAACTTTAAAGCATGGGCTGGGAACCCTCAGGAGCGATGTTCACATTGCACTGAGGAGCGCTTCATAGGCTAACTCTGTAGACTTGACCTCTGGGAATAACAAGAAAAGAAATGAACCTTGGAGAGCATGATGAGAGAATGTGGGAGAGTTGGAGCTCTGTCCCCCGCCCCTTTCTCCTTCTGGGCAAGAGGCCCTAAGCAGCCTATGGGTACTGAGAAGGCCCTGGCATGAGAAACAGGGAACCCCAAGTGGAAGGAGGTGAAGGTGGGGACAGTCTCAGAGGAGGTCCTTTCCAGGCTGGTCTCCAGCTGACCACAAGTCTCAACAGTAGGTCGCGGTCTCCTGTCTGCTGCGGTGGCGAAGATCTGACATGAAGGAATCTGTGTTCTGGGGCCTCCACAGGCGCTGGGCCACTCTGGTGACAGCAGGCATGGGGCCGTCCGTTCAGCGGCCTCTCTCTTGTCTTTCCTAGTCTCCTTTGTCTTCTTTGACTTCTCCTTCGGAGATCAGCTAGGTACCTGTCATTCTTTGGTGTAGCTGGAGATGGAATTCTGTGAACAAGCCCAGATCAAGTCTCCACACTTCCGGTGAGGCCAGCCTCGCCAGCCACGGTCTCTACGCTAAGCTTTAGTCTAGGGGCTCTCGATAGCCTTCCGGGTGACTTTATAATTGAGTTTACTATTCACGTTTTGCCCACAAGGGAATAACATTTGGGGTAGGACCTGAGAGTCTGTCCTCAGTTTGTGAAATAAATGAACAAATGAACAAACGAATGGATAGAGATACCAAGAGCGGAAGTGTTTGAGGCAAGACCCTACAGGCTTCAAGTGGTAGAGCTCTGTCTGGGTTCAGACCCGCACCCTGCTTGGCTCTCCAGACTGGGTAATTCTGGAAACAAAGGTGCGTACCTTCCCTCAGCTGCCTCTGACCTTACTGAGTTCTCCAGCATTCCCCTCCCTTCCTTTCTCCTTTCTTTTTCTTTTCCCTTTACTCCTGGCCCCTTCTTTCCTTTATCTCCTCCATCTCCCCCTCTGCCAGTGTGGCATGGGTGCTCTTCCCAGAGTGCATCGGGCCTACAGAAGCAGATGCCTCCCAGAGAGCATGCGCAGTGATGATGAAAGAGGGTGAGTTGGTCTCCCTGGGACCCGCCTGCCTAGACCAGCGTTTAGAGAGCTGAGAACTCTGACAAAGTGGTCCACTTGACAAGATTCTCGCTGTAGTCTCCAAAATGCACATCATGACCCAACTTCAAATGATGAGAGTATTTTAGAGATAGCGCCTTTAGAGAGATGATTAAGTTAAAACAAAGCTGTTAGAACGGGCTCTAATCCAATCCAACTAGTGTTGGTGTAAGAAAAGGAAACGTGTGTGTGTGTGTGTGCGCGTGTGTGTATGAAGTAGGCCATCCCAATGACAGCAGTCATGGGCCTGACTATTCAGTGTTACACATTGAAAAAAATACATAGTGTGTGTGTGTGTGTGTGTGTGTGTGTGTATAATTATATCATTTGTAATATATATAGGGGTGGCCATCTGAAAGTCTGAAAGTCAAGGAGACTGGGGAAAGTGTCCTGCTGACATCTGACCTTGGACTTGTGTCTTCCCAACTGCCCAGAGAGACAGTCTTGTTGTTTGAGCCACATAGAGAAAGTCCTGTTGTTTAAGCCACAGCAGGTAAATGTAACTCCTACCGTACACTCTCAAGGTGGCAATGGCCACTAAGAAACACGATTAGAAGACACAACGGCAGACTGGACCATTTCTCCAGCTTCATGCTTTTCCTTTTGTTTTAGCCGCTGAGTGCTGCCTCCCACGTCAGGAAGTGTGGGTCTGGCCAGAGAGTAGCCTTGATTCAACTGGTTTGGGTGGGGGCATAAGAACCATATTTTCTATAGATGATGAAGCTGCAGCTCTCAGGACCAAATTCTCAGAACAAAGAACTTCAAGTTTAATTTCACCATTAGTTTAAGTGGTTTCCATTTGTGTTTTGAGCTTCAGCTTCCGGGTTTTTTTTTTTTCCTCTCTTAGCCTTGCTTGCACTTTGAAGTGAGCAGAGCTGTGCTCACCTGAAGGGTTAGGACGACTGGACACAAGGGACAGGATTGCTGGCATGGGTGGCTATTCTGAGCTTTGGAACATATGTAACTAGGATTCCTTAACCCCTGGGACAAGAGAGTGGCCTGAGTCATTGGGAAGTTGAAAATCTCGTGAGCCCAGACGATTCCACACCCGGTAGCAGGCCATGTTTTCTGAGTGACTAGTGTGCAAAACAAGTCACCAGTGATGCTTGATGCTTGTGTAGCCTGCAAGGTTGGCAGATGAGAATTCTAATGAGTTACATGTCTGGCTTGCGGAAATAAGGATCCATCCCAATTGGCCTTTGGCTGCCTGTGAAGGGACCACTTGCTTTGGGGCCATCTTTCAAAACACAGGCGCATGATTGGTGACTACAGCAGAGTCTGTTCTTGCTAAAGGACTAATTAGTGCATCATCCCACTTCTCCCCGGAGGAAGCCACATCCCATCTGTCCCTTCTCAGATCTTCTGTGAGCAGGCTCACCTTCTGTGGTCTCCAGGGGGAAAGGCTCTGTATTCGCCTTGCCTGAGTTTTAGCTTAAGAACAGCTTCTGGTGAAGTTGGCCAAGATGGTCCTGCCACGCGAAACCACTGTAGACTCAAGGGTTCACCATTGTATGCTGCTCCTGTCTGGTATAACTGAGGCCTTTAGAACATTAAAAAAAAAAAAAATCAGAGTCCTAATTTCTCAAAAGCACCACCCATGTCTTCTTTTGATGCTGGGTCCATTGCTCAGCACACGGAGGATGTTCGGTAAATGTGTCTCAAATAAACCCACGAAAGAATAATTTTCAGTGGGGATGATGGGAGCGAGGCAGATCACACTGGCTGCCAAAGAGGCTGTGAACTGTGGATGCTGGCTCAAACTGTAGTGAACTCGGACACTCATTTCCCTAGGACAAAATTCCTAGCATTTATACAGCGCTTCACAGACTATGAGGACATTTTTTCTCCTCATTTCCGGGGACTTACAGATCTGCCTGTCCCTAATGTGTGTGCGGTCTGTGATTAACAGAGCTGCCTCCATGTCCATTAGTCTTGGACTGTGGGCCCTGTAAGAAACAGGTGTGTGTGTGTGTGTGTGTGTGTGTGAGAGAGAGAGAGAGAGAGAGAGAGAGAGAGAGAGAGAGAGAGAGAGAGACAGGGAGACAGAGAGACAGAGAGATAGAGAGAGACACAGAGAGAGGCATACACAGAGAAAGAGAGACAGACAGACAGACAGACAGAGACAGAGAGACAGAGAGAGAGAGAGAGAGAGAGAGAGAGAGAGAGAGAGAGAGCGAGAGAGAGCACTGCCTTCTCCCCTAGTGAAATCCAAATGAGTGAGAGTTGGTTCCTCCTCAGGAGGCCTGACAGTGGTTTTGAAGATGGCTGGGCCTCAGAGTTTACCTCCCTTCATTCGGCTATGTACACTTCCACCCACTGCAGCTGGTGAGAACCTCGACATTTCATCTGCTGCCTTAGATTTAAATTCTGCAAATTCCTGAATGCCAGCACCTGGCAGGCCCTTCCAACGCCCCCCTGCCCCCCTGCCCCCCATCACTGCCTGACAGCCTTCTTCCCCTTCCTGATGCCTTGCTAGGACTTCAGGTTAAACACACTGACCTCCCTGCTCTCGTGCTGTCTCTGCAGACACAAAACTGGCCACAAATTCTGTGCTCTATCTTCTAGATTAGCCGTCCTGTGACAGAGAATGTGTCCCTTAGACTCCAGGGAAAAGGATTGGTATTCCCCTCACCTGAGCTGTGCTTAAAGGACAGTTTCTGGTGAAGGCGGCCAATGTTGTCTTGCAATGCAAAGCCATTGCAGACCCAGCAACTTGCCACCATCTTCTTGCCTATTTGTGCACCGAAGTGAAGCAAGGAATCAGTTTTTAGCTCCCCTCCCCCCCCATATGCAAGACTCTGTGAGGAAGAGGAAGGCCAGCAAATCACAGGGCCCATGGTGTCTGTATTCTGAAGCAACAGTTCCTTAGGCACCCCAGTGACAGAAAAGGCAGCAGCATTTTGAGACAGGCCCACGGTAGCCAGGAGACTGGTCATAATCAAGTGTTTGGAGTTCCTTCTTCAGCACCACTTCCCCAGAGCTTGACAGAGTCAGCTGAAGAAGACACGCTTGCCGGTGCTGGGACCCCGGTTCCAGGACAAGCGCCCCGTCTTCCGTTCAGCAGTCTCCAATTCCGTATGAGTGTCCTCCTCCTTCCTCCCCCGCCCCCTGCCCCCACCCCCAGCCCAGGAGGCTTTGTTTGCTTCCGTTAGAGCATTTGCATGTTGCGCTGAAGGTATTTGCTACACGTTCCATGCACCACATAGAAGACTCAAAAGCATTTAAACTTTAGATTTGCATATGTGTGCATGTCTGCGCCTGCACCACAGGTATGTAGTGCCAGGGGAGGCCGGAAGATGGTGTCAAGGTCCTCTGGAACTGGAGATGTAGACAATAGTAAGCTGACATTGTCTACAACCTTTGCAAGAGCAGCAAGTGCTCATAACCGCCGAGCCACCGATTCAGCGCCCAGACTTTTTTTTTTTTTTTTTTTTTTTTTTGAGATCGGGTCTCATATATCCTAGGCTGGCTTTCAACTAACTAACAATTAACCTTGAACTTCCGATTCTTCCTGCTTTGACCTCTTGAGCTCAGGATTGTAGGTGTTCCCCAGCATCCCCCGTTTGTGCAGTGTTGGGGATTGAACTCAGGGCTTCATGCATGCTAGGCATGTGCTGTCAACTGAGCTACAACTACAGTACCCCATCCCTGTTGAGATGAGGTTTCACTCTGTAGCTCAGGTTAGCCCTGAACTCACAATAATCCTGCCTCAGCCTTTGAGCACTGGCTTACTAGTCTGCCCAACCCCTCCTGACAAGAATGTGTTTTTGTTTTTGTTTTTGTTTTTTTTCAAGACAAGGTTTCTCTGTGTACCCTTGACTATCCTGGACTCACTTTGTAGACCAAACTGGCCTCAAACTCACAGTGATCCACCTGCCTTTGCCTCCCGAGTGCTGGGATTAAAGGCGTGCACCACCATGCCCGGCTTCTGACAAAAATGTTCGCATCATGGTAGGGCCGAAGCTTGCTGGGGGAAAAAAATGAGTGGTAAATTTTAATTCTTCCTCTTCTAAAATCTTTTCACAGGTAGTTCCAAGTAGATTTCTTTCTTGGGACCTAAATGACCCAAGGGGGTTGTGGGGGTCATGGAGGGCTCCTCAGTGTGGGGACCCAGAACAGCTAGTTGACAGGGTGAGTTGGGTTGGGGGACACATTATAGATGACCCGGTCTCAGACCAGGGTCTTTAACCCCGAGATAGCTTAGTGATCTCAGGGACCTGGGCCTGCCTATCCAGGAGGATGTTCCCAAGTCCCTGTCCTTATTTGCCACCAAATCCTTCTCCGTGTCCTTCCCAGCTCTGCCATGTGCCACATGAGGTTCCAGGCAGCACATGTCTGTTTTTAGCTTGTGCCTCACGTGTGCTCAGCTAACTTAATAAGCTCTCTATAGGGATGGCTTTCCGGAGAGGCTGTTGCTAAGGGCCGGTCACACGTTGCTCACTGGGTTGTGATGGAAACGTGATTAGATGCTGATCTGGGCTCAGCACAGCCTAAGAAGTGTCTGGCTGCAGTGGCCTCTTCAGCGGGAGCCTGTGGGGTTGCATGGGCCAGTGGGGCTCGCCTTGTGACTTCAGCAAACGAAACTGGGGTGCTAACATACTGGAAGAGGAGGGTCTGGGAGGACTCCAGGTGTATGCATTTGAAGGCACGTGTTTTCTTGGCCAGTACTGCCTGAGCACAGTCAGGGGTCCCATGTAGCAGGAGCCCTGTGGCCGTGGCCCTGCCTGCAGGCGTAGGTGTGCAGCTGCCCTTGGGAGTCAAGTTCCCTCCGCAGCCTGGGGCTTTGGTACCTATGTGGGGGTAAGGAAGGGTTGCATAGGGGGAGACTGGGTGATAAAGCTGTGAGATTTTGAACTGAGCTCTAAAGCACCAGCCTGGAGGAGGTTGGTAGAGGGAAAAAGTGGGCAATCATCAAAAGGGCGGGAAGGTTACTGTGGATCAGGGCCCAAGTGCAAGAAGGAGCCCATTTGCGAAATTATAGCCACAGTCACATTCACCTACTACCCTGTCGTGGCCTGGCCTCTTTCTAGATGCTTCCTCTGTCCTCCCTCACAATTGCCCTGAAAAGTAGCTGTGGTTATTCTTGTTTTACAGATGAAAACTGAGCACAGGGGTTGGGGAATTTAACTCAGTGGTAGAGTGCAAGGCCCTGGGTTCGGTCCTCAGCTCTGGGGGAAAAAAAGACAAAATAACAAAAAGACACACACACACACACACACACACACACACACACACACACACACAAAACCAAACCACAAAACAAAACAAACAAACAAACAAACAAAGTAACTGAAAACCGAGCACAGAGAAATCGTGTGGATCATCCCTGGCCACACAGCCGATAAGCAGCAGGGTGAAGTTTTTGGTCTCTAAAACATGCTGGGATTGGGACGTTTGAAGGTGAGCTGATAGGCAGAGAGAGGGCCAGATGGGGAAAGTGGTGGCACCTGGCGAGAGCAGTCAGCTGCCCTGAGGGGCTCCGCCTCTGTGGCCCAGGGGTCTCCAGAAGAGAGCACACCTTTGTGCAGATACGTATGTGCAGATACATCTGAGTAAAGAGGTGCAGTCACTGTCAGGGGAAGGTACATGCTGATAACCCACTACAAGTTGAAACCGACAGAAGTGAAAAGTGCCTCTTATGTCCTATTCCACCGGACATCTCGACATAGCAGGAACCACTGGAGAAGTTTATCATTTCTGCTCATGATTTCCTGGTCTGACTGGAAACCGTTCTGCACCATGGAAGCACCTTTCAGTACTGCCTGCCCCCTCCCCCAGGAGAGAGTCAAATTTCAAGTACGGCTTCTCCTCCATGTGGGCTACTGAGTAAGTGGAGAGATTACGCTGTGTTTGTGGAAAGAGTCACTGTTTTTAAAATGTCAATTATTTCCAAATTAATCTATAGGCAAAGCTGTGTTTACAATGAAGATACCAGAGGGAGTTAGGCGGGGTGGTGATATCTCTGCTTTTTGTACTAATGCGGCTAAAGCAGAAAGGTTCGTTCGGGGCTAGCCTGAGCTACAGAGTAAGACCTTGTATCAAGGAAGGAAGGAAGGAAGGAAATGGAAGGAAGGAAAAACTCCTAAAGGGAATTCTGCAGAAATTGGCAAGCTGATTAAAAAAAAAAAGTAGGAAAATGCAAATGATCTAGAATAGCCTAAATAATTTAAATTTAAAAAATCAACTTATTAAAATACTGTTCAATAAGAGCAAATTTGGAGGGTTCTTACAATGTAATATATAGTTCTAATAAACAAGTCACTCTGACCTTTAGTGCACCAAGCTTCTAAAAGTAGGAACTGTGGGTACGCTGAAGCAGATTTCATGGTCAGAGGGAGGGGCAGGGAAGTGGAGGACACAAGGGCCAGGTGTACTGGCGGGACACAAGCAAGAGCCATCAGAGGGGAGGGAGAGCCCAGCCCGTGAGTGTCTTCAACTCCAGTGCTTACCCATGATGCTTCGGCAATGTGACCAGTCTGTGCTGCCAGCAGTTTCTGCCCAGTGGCTAAAGAGAGGGAAATAAGAATGGAAGATGTCTGGTCCCAAAGCAACCTGTGGCTCCTCCTAGTACATCCCACCCCACTCCTTACCTAACCCTCTCCCGCCCAGGGTGGGAGGGCTTCCCTTCCCCCCAGTTCTGATTCCTATACAACCCAGCCATTTTTGCCTCACACTCTCTTGGCCTCTTGATCCATGGCTCCTCTCTCTCTCTCCTCCTCTCTCTCTTTCTTCCTCTCCTGCTCTCCTCCTGTCTTTCTACTCTCATGGTCTAATTCAGTCTGGACCTTTCCAGATGCCTCTGGTTGTACTTTCTCTCATATCTACAAACACAAACAAACTGACAAACCATCTCCTCATCCACACCTTGGAATAGTCACGTCCTAATTTTTATTCATCTGGTGCTCAGAACCCAGGAGAGGCAGGGATGAGCCTCCTTCTCAGAGACTTGGGCTCTCCGAACCAAGCTGCTAATTCAGTTCTTCTAAGGTAAGTATGGATCGTTTATTTCTGTTGGCTTCTGCCAACCACCAAATTTGACTCTAAATTCCAGTGCCCACCACTTTAGCTACGTCTCCCCTTCACCTCTTTAGCCACTAGTCTCTTCTCGTCTGCTCGGTATATGCCCTCTCTGTCTCTCTGTCTCTTGGAGATGTCCCTCCTGGGCTCTCTCTACTAAGACACCCCACTCCTTGTATTTTGTGATCCTTGTTCCTCATGGTTCATCACACAAAGCCCCCCACCTCCACAATGCCACCCCCCAACAGGAGCTGGTGCTATGTCTTCTCTATGCTGTCCTGGGCCTCTGTGGTAATGGAATCCTCCCTCAGGTGGAATTCCTATCTGCAATGCTGTTTTCTGTCCCTCAGCTTCTTCTTGGAGCTTATAGGAACTCTCTCTCCAGTGGAGCTTGGTATTCTCTGACAGAAAGAGTTCTGTCTTTCAGTGTTTTCTCCTTGGACTAAAGCTTCATTATCTGTGAAGAGCTTGGCCTCAGTACAGCTCAATCAATGGCCCAAAATTGGCACACTCAATCTTCAAATTCGCTCAAATCATAACAACTTCTGCCACCACACAAATAAATGATCCCAACTATGTTATATGTAAGCTTTCTCTGCCCTACAATCCCCCAACTCTCTATATTGCACTATTCTAAACCTGTTATCTCTAAGATTTCTCTACACTTTGCTCTCAAGGAAAAATTTAAGACTGTTGTGTAGACACTTTTTATCTTGGGATCTCTAAGTTCATCGGGTGTGGTTAAAGAATCTGTAAAACCTGTAACAAAAAGTTAGCTTAAAACATGTAACAAAAAGTTGAATCTTAATTTGCTATATTTGATTCAACTCTGATTTAGAAAAACTTGAATTCAACCCTTGTTTAGGAAAACAGATGTTTTAAAATAGCAACCGTGTGCTTGCCTCCATCTTGGCTAATGACCTCATTAGGATGGAGGCAACCTTGTGGCTGGCAGCCATGTTTACTAAGGTTGGAGAGTACAGGCCATGTAACGTCACCGCCATCTTGGCTAAGATGACCATTGGGTATAAACCAACTAAAGCAATAATTATTAAAAAAAATTTAGTCCCATTGAGCTCTCTACTTACCATTGTATCTCCTTTTTAGACTAAGAAGGCAATAGCGTGTCTCCAAAATATTTTGGGCTAGGATAAATTTTCACATGATCATAATAAGTTCCTAAGGTTGTAAAGTACACTAAGATTAACAGAGACTGACTTAAAAATGTATGCCTAACTACTTATGTCTTTGCCAACTGTGTTCAGCACTAGCCTTCTAGATAAATTCCTAAGGTGTACTCAGGTTAACAGTAACTGACCTGAAAATACAGATCCAACCTCTTTGTCTTTGTTAACTTTATTACACTTCAGCTGTTTGGATAAAACTGAGTCTTACAAGGGAGTGTAACAGTATGTAATGGTGCACTATAAAGGGATAAAGCTCCCAGTCTCTCTATGGATTGTATTTATGTTTTAAAGTTTTATTTTGATGCTAAAATATCTTCAATGAAATCTTCAACTCAAATTATTAAGGCTTAAACTTAACAGGCATAAAACTGTAAAATCCTAACCTTAGAAAAACTACTAATTTGTAAACTGTTAAGGACAATTAAGACATTTGAGTTAATGTCCAGTCACTTCACAAGTGATCAAATTATTTAATTTTCTCAGAACTATACTGTAGTAAGAATTTGACTTTCTTTGAAAAACACAGAAATATTGTAAGAATATGTTTTCATCTTAATCCTAGGTGTGGGATATGAGGCTCCTTTGGATTGTCCACAACTATGTTTGCCTTGTTCTCTAGTAGGGATGTGATTTTGCCAGGGGCACATAGTTTCTGTGATTGTGTGATGTTTGGAATTCTGGGAACTTTTCAGAGGGCATATAAATGCTAGAGCCCCATAGATGGCTTGTTGCTGTGGGTGAGTTGATGGTTGGTTGCTGTTGATCGTGGTTTGCTAAGTAGTCATGTGCAAAGAAGAGGCAAGAAGAAGAAAAATAGATATTCTCATGGCGAAGATCAAACTTGCTCAAAGGAACTTGACAGCTCTAATCAGCAGGAAGTAGTCTAGTGATAACATCACCCCCTTCTTTTGTCTACTTTTTTTCTCTAATGTTAGGGGGTTGAAAGGGTAGGAAAAGGATGGAAAAGGGTGGAAGAAAAAAGAACCCTTCAAGTAAGTAGCTAAGTCTGATTACCATTACATAGTCCATGCCAAGTACAATGCAATTCACTTACAGGGACAAGCTTTATTTAGTCTCTTATATATACCTTCAAGATTAAGCCTAAAGGAGGTAACTAAATACAAGCAAAGCATGATTAAAATAAGGCATACTTAATATATAACAGTTCTCAGACTCTTCTGATGAATATGGCATTTAAAGTGTTTAATTAAGAAAAAAATCTTCCAGTAATAGACAGAAATGCCAACTCCTGAGTCAACCCTAAGGTCTCCAAAGAAGACCATGGGGCACAGAAGACTCCATCTGGATCATGGAAATGCTAACCAGTGGGAAGAACTGCCTATGCCTCACCTACCACCAGGGCTCTGCCAACACTGTGGCCACTGTTGAGTTCACTGCCCTGCTTTGCCTCATCAAGATGGGTCAGTTTTCACAGGTTCCTCCTCTACAGGAAATACTGTTCAGACCTTCTGGGTCTGGCAACTGAAGACCTATGCTGTCCTGCGCAGCAACCGAAGGTGTAATGCTGTCTTATGTGGCAACCAAAGACCTATGACCTTTGCCCCACAGCAAAGCCATTGAGACCATGGAAGAAGCCTAGGGTAGCCGTCCAGGTAGTGGTAAGTCTCTGTCATTTTAGTTGATACAGAGGACATTTAGATTGCACTTCCTGCTATAATTTATACTTCTCAGATCTATGATAGTGTTGGCAGTTAATTGTAGCTTTATCAGTTTAACAGTAGCAAGCAAACCAGCTATTTCTCCCAAGGCTGTAGCTGCCTAGTAAGTTCATTTCATATGTAAAATCAGACCTCACTTCTCTGTCACTGTCTCTCTGTCTCTCTATTTTTGTGTCTGTCTTTGTGTCTTTGTGTCTTTGTGTCTTTGTGTCTTTGTGTCTGTCTGTCTGTCTGTCTGTCTGTCTGTCTGTCTGTCTGTCTGTCTGTCTCTCTCTCTCTCTCTCTCTCTCTCTCTCTCTCTCTCTCTCTCTCTCTCTCTCTCTCGTTTTTCCAGACAAGGTTTCTCTGTGTAGCCCTGACTGTCCTGGAACTCTTTCTGCAGACCTAGCTAGCCTTTAACTCACATAGATCTGCCTGCCTTTGCCTCCTGAGTGCTGAGATTAAAGGTGCGTTTGCCTCTAGAGTTACACAGTGAGACTGTATCAGGAAAGAAGAAGAAGAAGAAGAAGAAGAGGAGGAGGAGGAGGAGGAGGAGGGGAGAGAGGAGGAGAAGGAAGAGAGGAAGAATAAAAACAAGATCAAGAGTGTGTATGTATGGGAGAGAGAGAGAGAGAGAGAGAGAGAGAGAGAGAGAGAGAGAGAGAGAGAGGTGGGATATCAGATATTCTTTTTGTGTATCTGACATACCTGTGACATCCGATGGCCTCCTAGGGGACTGACACTCAACACTTCCAGGGCTAATTCTCTGAGATAGTGAACAATCCCCGGAAACACTCCTTTCCATGTAACTTGCCCCATCCAAATCCTATGTTCCCAGCTACTTCTTTTTTTCCCTTTGTTTTTTTAAAAATATTTTTACATATGCATTTATATTATCTACATATATATGTATATATAATAAGCTACATATAGCAATAAGAACCACAGAACAACCAGGAATTATATTCATGTTACATTCATAGTGTTTTGGCAGTTTGTATTTGGCAGCCTTGAAGAAAACATTTTCCTGTCTCAGCAAGTCTAAAATTCTGGATGTAACTCAATATCTATCATTATCTCATCTTTATCAACTTAAAATACCTGTCTAGACCTAAAAACATTTTAACCCCTAAACAACTAAGCTTAATCATGACTCTAAACTATTTGGTCTTCAACTCTATCAGAGACTGTTGGCTCTGTTTCTTAACAATTAAACTTTATTATACAACCCAACTAGCATACACAAGAAGGAAAAAAAGGTTAAAGGGACAGAAGAGTGAACCTTCTGTTATCTGTTCCACCCATGGGACGGGTCCTTAGGTGTCTCTCTGTCCCTCGAGCTGGTCCGGTCTGGTTGCTCTCTTCGCCCGCTCTCCTCGCCTCAACTTGTTGTTTTTCCTTCTCCCCACCTTCCCAGTCACATGCAAAGGGCGGTCTCCTTCTCCCTTCAAGGGTCAATTAGGAAAACAATAGCCACGGTGGGGTTCCCAGGTAGGCTTCCTGAATTCCAAGCCCAGGAAGGCTCCAAACAGTCTGTCACAAGGTATTCATGGTGTGCCCCAAGGGTAAAGCCCGCCAAGATTGCTTCCACCTGTGACAAAGCTTAATCTTTCCCACAAGAGACTTGAGAAGGAGTAAACTTATTTACCTGAGTAAACAGGAAGTGCAGGTTAGCAGCTTCTAAATAAAAAAAAAAATGATGGTGACAGTTTGCTGCCTGAACAGTCACTCATAACTCTCTAAAATGTTGGAGCATCATCTTCAGCCTTCTGGCCCAGTGTATCTGACAGACATATTTGTGAGGCAGGAACTAGTGAGGACATGCTTTCTTTGTCTTGACAGACTTTGGCCAAGTTTTAGGCAGAATTCTGTCAGTGGTCAAAACAAGAACATTTTGCCCAGTGGCTGGTTTGCCATATTTGAAGCCAACCCCATAAGGAGGTTCCTTGATGCTCATCATCATCTTTGAGGTAGGCTGGGTGTTGCTAGGAGTTAACCTGTCTTGTTGTCAAAGAGTCATTAAAACAATATAAACATCTTTAAATGCCGTATTCTGTAGGACTCAGGTTTTTGAAGACCTTATTTAACTATTTTACCTTATCTGTCTATAGAATCACACCTGTCTCTTACATCTAGGATGTATATTCCTGTGATATAAATAGACTAGTAATTAAAATGAGCATGATTTGATCAATTGACAATTAACTTGTCTAACTTACTTATCCTAAACAGCCTCCAGTAATATTTTCAAAGTATTGGAGGTAAACCTTGTATTCTACTTGAGTGGTATGGGTACAATACCTCATATTAGAGTAGAAATATATATATATTGTGCATAAAGAATAATCTTAAATTTGAATCTTAAATACCAATGAATCAAAATTAAACTTATTTTGCATCAATATACAAATTTCTATACCAATGAATTAAAAATAACCTTGTGAGCACAGTTAAGGCCTTAAGTTGGGGAGCCAACTCAATAATCTACTTTTTGTCCTATCATCCCTATATATTTCTATATTCCCCCTTCTTTCTTTTAAGCCCCTATCTCTAAACCTAAGAAAGAAAGATAAAGGAAAAGAGAGACATCCCTGAGTCCAATCTTGCTTTCTTTCTGGATAAGACCAATACTAACTGATAACCAACTCCCAACGCAAATAAACATCTAAAGCTGTCTTTCTTCTGCTCACGCAAAGAGCTGAGAGTTAGCCTTAATTGCTATGTGCACCCTGCACACCTCATACACAATTTTAGTATAAAGCTTGTGAGAAATTATATGTTTTCAGAACAAAAGAATTGGACTTTGAAGCTGGATCAGATCTGATAGGATTCATTCCTCTCAGCGTGCTGGATGCTGACATCCTGCATCCTTCATGTTCCAGCACCCAGTGTTTCAGTTGCTGTTCTCCATCAGAACAGGACAGCTCCCAAGACAGCTTTGAAGAAAGCCCCCGTTCCCAATTGGTCCAGCGTTTCAGACTGTCACACACAGGACTGTTATTAAGCCTGGAAGTTCTCAACACTTAGAAACTAGACCACAAATGATATTCCAACCTTGTTTAACCATTTTCCTCAATTTACTTGGGCCCCTACAAAGGTATTATTTGTCCCAAATCAGCCAGAAGAAACCTTAAGAGAAGGACACCCCATTTTCTTTAAGGGGAGGTTGGGTAGGTGTTTGGTTGCTTTCTGGCTACTTCTTTTATCCAACTTTCTCACATTAAGTCAACATCCTCCTGCCCAATACTGGACCACTAAAAGCCTGAGTGCTAGCTGCCTGGACATCTCCACAGTGGAGCCTGTTGAAGTCACTTTTTGTTTATTTTATGTAAATGAGCACTCTATCTGTATGTACACCTGCATGCCAGAAGAGGGCATCAGATCACCTTATAGATGGTTGTGAGCCACCCTGTGGTTGCTGGGAATTGAACTCAGGACCTCTGGAAGAGCAAACAGTGCTCTTAACCACCAAGCCATCTCTCCAGTCCCCTTGAAGTCATTTTTAAACCGCTTATTCTGCCTCCCTATTGCTTCTAATAAAGGCTTTGCCTGCAATTTTGACCCTGGGTTTCTCCTCCTCCTGACCCATGCTAGTGCCTTTTCACAGAGGTCTGCATGGTGGCCACGCCTTCTGCTGCTAGGAATCTGTAAGCTAAGATTTCCTTCTTCCTAACAGACATCTCCAGGTCTGTGTGCCTCACCACATTTGATTAAAGCAAACCCCCAGGGTTATTTTCACACTGGCTGCCTGTGGAAAAACAAGAGACGTCTGCTTGGCTCCTAACACTCCGGATTTGTGTGTCCATGTGCTTTGTGGCTGAGAGAACCTTGCCAGGAGAGGCGGAGTCAGCACCTGTCCCGAGAGCAGTTATCTCTGCGGGCCACAGGCACAAGCGTGGGCACCTGTCAGAGCTTGCTGTGACACTGTCAGCCGGACCCTTTGTTATTATTGTTGACTCTCTTAACAAGAGCTAAAGATAGCAGGAGGACTTGCTTTTTATTCTTTTACCTGGAGCCAATCTCATTTGGTGACCAATTTAGGAGACTATCATGTAATCTTGGGCTTTTGTGACAATGAGTGCATTGGGCTTGCTGCCACCTGCTCAGTCACCTTTGCCAAGACCTCACTGAGGAGCTGAGGGGAGGGATGCAGAATGCTCAGAAGGACCACCTTCTAATCTGCGCAGTAGGTGGCTCCCATTACTATGGCTGTGACTTCTCATGTCCTCTTCTGTTTACTTTATCTTTTGTGTCATTTTAAGTTGCTACTGAGCGAATACCACTTTGTTCTGTTTTGTCTGAGACACGGTCTCTCTATTACACAGCTCCGGCTGTTCTGAAACTTGCTGTGTAGACCAGGCTGGCCTCGAACCCGCAGAGATCCGACTGCCTCTGCCTCCCGAGTGCTGGGATTAAAGGTGTGCGCCACCATGCGGGGCTGCGAACACCTTTTAGTCTTTTTGGTTTGATTCTATTAGTGATAGCTGGGTCTACTTTGCTATGCTGGCTGTTCCTACAGGATCTGTTGACACGAGTGAGAGCTGTTCCCTGGGTAGTAAGAGCACCAGAAGCTGCCGCGTTTGAAAAAGATGGACATGGACGTGTGGGTTAGAGGTCATTTGCGGAAGCCAATGGAAGCCGTAGATGATGAACTCACACTCACTCCAATATGAATGAAGACTTATCATTCATACAAATGTCTCAGAAAGACAGCCTCAGTTTTGACTGTACATATGACATAGCAGTGGCCTCGTGTCTGTTTTCCCAGAATATTAGAGAGAATAAAGTTTTATAAAATATTCCCATTGGGGGAATTTTGACTGTTTTATTATTTGTTTTCGTGTTACTTTTGCTAAAAATTGGAAATATTTGCCTCCTCTGTTTCTCACTGGGAAATGTCTCAATATCGGTCACGCCATCACGCCACATGCAGCCCCTTCCATATTGTGTCCCATTTAATGGGTCTGATGTGGTGATAATGAAGAGTCATTCAGATTGAAAGGTGACCAGCAAGCCTGATGCCCTGGAGGCCTCAGATCTCACTTTGGGTCCCTTTAAAAGCTGCCCCTTTAAGCTTGCAGAAGCTCAGCTATGCCTCTCTCTCCCTCTCTCTCCCTCTCTCTCTCTCTCTCCCTCTCTCTCTCTCTCTCTCTCTCTCTCTTTCTCTCTTCCTCTCTCTCTCTCTCTACTTTTTATTGATTCTTTGTCAATTTCACATCATGTACCCCAATCCCACTCATCTCCCCGCCCCTTCATATCTTCCTTCTAACCTCCTCTACTTCAAAAAACAAACAAACAAAAAACCAAAACAACAACAAAAACCATCTCACCGTGGAACCTTCGGTGTGTTCCGGTGCATCCCACAGTGTACCCTTTTGCCCAAATGTTCATTGCAGGAAGCCATTGGTCTGGTGAGAGGCCTCTGGCTCCCATTACACCATCAATACTGATCCTCACCAGGACTCCTCTCAGATGTCCTGTTGTCGCCCTGTGTCAATGAGCTCATGCAGCTTCGGATCTGCAGGACCGGCCCCTTCATGTGCTCCAGCAGCTCATCAATGGGGGAGATGATGGCATGGGCCGACTCAGAGCCCTGGGTCTATGCCTGGGTGGTAGCTGAGTTGGCCGGCCTGCCGGCTCTCCCATACCACTAGGGGCAATTCACCTGCTTGGCTCAGGCGAGTGTGGGGCCAGATCTCCCACTCTCAGGTCCTTGAGGCTGGCTCACCCACATTCCCAAGGCTCAGTGAACAAAAGAGCATCTGCACCGCACTGCACGGCAGGTGAGGGACAGGACAACTTCCCACGTTCATGTCCTTGGGCCTGGCTCAGCTGTGCCCATGCCACCAGGGCCAGCTACTGTGCTGCCCGAGTGAGGTGGCATCCCTGCTCTCTGGGCTACAGCAGGCAAAGGGGCGGGGCCACTAGCTATGTTTCTTCATCTGTTTCCTGAGCTCAGCTTCTCCAGATCTGGCCCTGACCTCCTTCTAAGCCAGAGTCTACAACTGAGGCATCTGCTATTTTAAACCTCTAATACAGTAGGAATTACCCATAGGTGATATGTAACTTGTCCCCAACCAAGAAAACTAGTTGCTGAAGAGGGTTGGGGTCCTGCCCTAGGACCTGTCTCCACACTCAGATGCTACAGTCTTTTCTCTGCTAGAAGTAAGAGACAGAAACCTCCTCTTCAGACTGCCAGCTGTCCTGGTAGTTTGAGTGGGCCTCAGACTTCAAAATGGGAGGGTGGAACCAATCTGTCTGCTGTCATGAGAATCTAGGCTCTGCAGAGATTTAGGGAATGTCCAACCAATTCCTGGCCCCACCCGAGACCCACCCCTTAGAAGTAGACCCAACCCCTGACACTATTAACTGTGCTTGCAGACAGGAGCCTAGCAGAGTTGTCCTCTGAGAGGCTCCACCAAGCAGCAGTTCAAACAGATGCTGAGACTCACATTCAAACATTGGCTGAAATGTAGGGAGTCCTGTGGGAAAGTGGGGGGAAGGAGGAAAGGGCCCAGAGGTGACAGGAACTCCATAAGAAGACCAACAAAGCCACTAACCAGGTCCACAGGGGCTTGCAGAGACTGAAGCACCAACCAAGGACCATGATGGGCAGCTCAGGCTTCATGTGGGTCCTCTAGTAAGAAAAGCAGGGTGGGGGTGCTGTCCTTGACCTGAACTCTGTTGCCTGCTTTTTGATCAATACCCCTGGCAGGTCTGCCTTGCCAGGCCACAGGGGAAGAGGACACACTCAGTCCTGATACAACTTGATGAGCTGGGGTGGGTGGCTAGGGGGTTCCCCTTTTCTGAGGAATAGGGGAGGAGAGATGGAAGAAGAGGGAGGGAGGGTGGGATTGGGAGGAGAGGAAGGAGGGGGCTATAACTGTGATATAAAGTGAATAAATATATAAATTAATAAAAAAATAAATACAGGAAGACTCCAGGCTCTGGGGACAGAGCGTTCCCATACCTAGAACCCTGGCCTAAGGGAGACCCCAAGGATCAGAACTGTAGTCTGTAATCAGCTGCGTTTGGGAGAAAGTCTCTAGAGGCCGCAAGGCCCACAGCAAAGGTGATGGGGGATGGGTACTTCCAGCTCATACACACTGATGCAATGACTCACACCCAGCCATGGATGCAAGCATCTTATGGCCCAGAAGGGGTTACAGAACCTCAGATAAAGTATAAACAAACAAACAAACAAACACAAGCCTCTACAGTCTCAGTAGCCTTTGAAGTCTTTTAATAACTTTTGCTGAGGGAAGGGGGTTGAAGTTCTGGTCTCCTCTCTCAGCTGATATTTTATTTTATTTGTTTTTATTTAGAAGCAGGGACGGCTTAGGAGAAGATACACTTCCACAGGAGGAAGTGGGCCAGAGCAAAGACTGTTTAGCAGCACGTATGGTGTCACATGACCTTGAGGGAGCCTCCCTGCCTGTTCTGCCTCTGTGAAGGAAGTGTGAGAGCCTCTGTCTAACACACAGAGATTGGTGGGATAGCAGATGAAGCAAACTGAAACACACTGTCTAGCCAGACCCTGAAGGGGTTGTTTCCCTGTGGGAAGTGTACAAGATGGAGATGCTGAGATGGTAGGAGGGCTTCTCGGTGAGCTCAGGCTCACCCTTCGCATCCTGCTCTCAACGGTGGGCCTCTGGAGGACTTGCAAGGGAAAGAGCAGGTCTTTCCTGTCCCTGGTGCATGTCATCTTGGTAGATGCTGCCTGTTTATTTCTCTTCACTGGACGTGGTCCTTACTGATGCTCCAAGTGATGCTTTGAACGAGATGCTCCTGGTCTTCCCAGCCATAAGAATACTATAGTGTCACTATAGGTCCCCAGTTGGTGATACTGTTTGGAGTTAGGCTTAGGAGGTGTGGTCTTGATGGGCAGGAGAAAGTATGCCTCTTTGGGTGAGCTTTGGGGCTTCAAAAGTCACTTTTAATGTCAGCGCTCGGGGAGGCAGAGGCAGGTGGATCTCTGTGAGTTCAAGGCCAGCCTGTTCTATGCAGTGAGTTTCAGGACCGTCATCCTCAGTTTACAATGCGCCCTCTCTGCTTCCTGTTTGTGGTTCAAGACATGAGCCCTCAGCACTTAGGTGCCAGCTCAGGCTGCCATGCCTGTTGCCTTTTGGGCCTACTATGATGGACCTAACTCCTCAGAACTGGAAGCCTCAAACAAGCTCTTCTATAAATTACATAGTGCTTCTATTTAAAAAAAAAAAAAGTCACGGTGATAGAAGAGTAGCCAACACGTTCCAACTCACAGTTCCTGGGGAATGTTGCAAAATTCAGGTCATTGAAGTGAGGAGGGATTTAGTCCATGGATGTTCACCTTCAGGGAATCCTGGTCAAGCACAGATCCCTGGGTCCTACCCTATGCTGAGCATCTCTAACCCGTTCTCAGGTATTATTGAGTCTATTGAGACTTTGCCTTGGGTTGACCAGAATTTGGGGTTTGGAAGCCTTCTGTTGAGGACTGAAAGACCAGATGATGGTCCTGTCCTGCAACTCCTTCCCTGAAAGCTCTAGGCACTAATATTTCTGCTAATGTGGGAGGCTCCCTCAACCATCCCAGGTCTTCTGTCCCAGTGTTGCCCTACTAGGGGTCTAGCACATGGCAGCCACAGAGTGCACTTTCTCTCTAGGGATGATCCAAGGTTGGTCCAAGTCTGCCCGTGGGAGCTGCCTCCTGACTTGGTCCCTTTGTAGGCTTTGCTTCTGTGGGCTTGGAGCACTTTGCTGAGAGCTGGTTGCTGCCCTGCAACCTGAAAACGCTTTCTATCCAGCAGATGGACCAGTGCACAGGGGATGGCGACAGCTGTGTGATCTAGAAATTGTTCATCACTGTTTCCGGCCCTCACCTTCAGGCGGCCCTGCCCCCTCCCCACACGTGTTGCCAAGTTACCTGCCAGCCCTCTCATTTCTCACCAGCCTGTTTGGTTCTACCTCAGACCCTGGGAGTTCTCCCCACTCAGGTATCACCAGGCACCTGCTCTCCCTACCAGACCGCATTTTCTTTTCGAGACAGAGTTTCCTCTGTGTAGGCTTGGCTGTCTGGGGACTCACTCTGTAAACCAGGCTGGCCTCTGACTCAGAGATCTGCCTGCCTCTGCCTCCCGAGCATGTGCCCAGCCAGACTACATTTTTACACTACTGATTTCTCCCAACTCAGGGTCAGGACTGGGGATGGTCTCCATATGACTAACTTTCCTGCTTTGTTTTGCTTTTCTCTCTCATTGGGTTACTTGTCATCACCTTTCTATTCCTACAGCCTGCGGCTCAGTTTCCCTCCATGTTTTATTTCATGAGGGTAGGGTTAAGCCTTACAGTACTTGGTATATATGGAATAATTTGCATCTGTCTCATAAAAGATTCTTGACCCAACTCTGTGGGCTTGTTTCCTGTTAGAAACATAGCAATTTGTGAACACTTGGCTTTTACAGTGTCTTCTTTTAATAGCTTTATTGAGATGCAATTCAGTTACCAGACAGTTGCCCAATTAAAATACACAACTCAGTGGTGTTTAGTGAACTCACTGATCTATGTAACCATTTTGTGATCGATTTTAAAGCCTTCCCAACACGTTAGAAGGAAGCCCCATAGCCTCATCCATCTTCTCCCCTTTCCTACCTGCTCATGCCTCTTGCTCCAGGATACACTAGTCGGCTGTCTCTCTTTGTCAGTGGTTTTCAGCCTGTGGGTTGAGACCCTTTTGGCAAACTTCTACCTCCCAACGTGTTTACATTATAATCCACAACAGCCGCAACATTATGGTTATGAAATAGTACAAAAATAACGTTATGGTTGGGGTCACCACAACACAAGGAGCGATATTAAAGGGCCACAGCATTAGGGGAGCTGAGAACCACTGCTTTATGTAGATTTCTCAGTTCTGAGAACAGAGTCATAACATAGAGGAGGTTTTGTGTGTGACTAGTTTTTATTTGTTTGTTTGTTTGTTTGTTTGTTTATTTAGAACAAGGTTTTCAAGGTCCATCCATATTGTACCACATGTTAGTGATTTTTTTTCCTTTTCATGGCTTAATAATATTCTGTTGGGTGGATATACTACATTTTGTGAATCTATCCATGGACTTGGGATGTCTATAAATAACCTATTAGGTATTGAGTTTTTTAATAGAGTCTTAAAAGTATGCAGTGGAGACGGGCCTTTGCAACTGGGAGCCCAACACTTGGTCTTGTTGCCCAGGAGCTGAGGACTGTGACGGATCAAGGTCACGTTCTGACAGAGCTGGCAACATATCCTCAGCCCTCTGACCTACTGGTGGGACCTGTCTGGCACTAAAGATTTAACATCTGGAATCATCTAAGTTTTCTTAAAGCGGCTCTTGGTTTCACAATATTTTAAGTTTGTTTTTTTCCTTTTTCTCATAGTCATCAGGGATGGTTGAAGGAACTTAGAGGGATTTTTTGGGGCATCCGTGTATTCTTTATTTGAATTTTTATTGAAAATAGATTTGTATACAATATATTGTGGTTATGGTCACCTCCCAGCTCCTCCCCATACACCCAAATCCACATTCCTCCTTGTTCTCTCTCATTAGAATGCAAACAGGACTAAAAAAAAAAGTAAGTTAAAATAAAAACAAGCAAACCTGAATAAGACCAAACAAACAAATAAACAATGAACAGAAAGACAAAAATCCAAAAGAAAAAACACAAGAAACACATATAGATGCAGAAATTCAAACATTGGCAAACACAGAAATGCCATAAAAACACTAAATCAGCAACCATAACATATAAGCCAAAGACCCATAGAGTAACACAAAAAAAGAAAATCAGGCAGGCAGAAAGAAAGAAAATGCTCAGACAAATCATTATGAGACCAAAAATAAAAAATAAAAAAATACAACTGAATTTATTTTTTGGGCCCACCCTTAAGAGTGGCTTGTACTATACCCAGTGAAATTCCATTAGAGAACACCAATTTTTCATTTGCCAGTGGTTACCTACCAATTAGAGATGGCTTCAGGTTAGGGATGGGGCCTGTGTCTACTTCCCCTCTCAGCATGGGAATCCCCTCGGGCCTGGGCCTGTGCAGGTCCTGTGTGTGCTGCCACAGTCTCTGTGAGTTCACATGTGTATCGGGTGTGTTGTGTTTGCAAGGCCTTGTTTCTTTGGTGTTTTCCACCCCTTTTGGTTCTTACACTCGAGCAGCCTCCTCTTTCAAAGGGTCCTCTGAGGCATGAGGGGAGGGGAGCCAGGCTTGGGAGGTCATCCGCTGAGGCGTGAGGGGAGGGGAGCCAGGCTTGGGAGGTCATCCGCTGTCCCTTCATGAAATGCCTCTTCATTCCTTTGCATTTATCAAAAAAGAAGAAGAGTCCCAAGGTGCTTCTAAAAAGACAAAGAACACCTTGAACAACCAATCCCACAGGCTTTCTCCAGGGTAGCTTCCGGATACACATTTCCCAAGATGCCTCTGTCCTCCCCATCTATTTCTGAGCTCATCCGTACATCCCACCCTGCTCCTACACTCTCTTTGACCAACCTCCCATCCCCAGGAGATCTGACATGTTTGGGAGGAGAAAACCAATTCCTTCTGACTCGGAGACGCAAAGATTCCTTCCTCGTTTAACTCATAATAGAGTTTCCGTAAGAAAAGAATAATTGCCGGGCGGTGGTGGCGCACGCCTTTAATCCCAGCACTCGGGAGGCAGAGGCAGGTGGATCCCTGTGAGTTCGAGGCCAGCCTGGTCTACAATACGAGTCCAGACAAGCCAAGGTGACACAAAGAAACCCTGTCTCAAAAAACAAAAACAAAAAGCAAAACAAACACACAACAACAACAAACTACCACAGGAGAAAAATAATCACGGAAGAAAACAAGCTGATTCTCAAGGAGAAGTTAGTTACATTGGGTAATTTTCCTCTTTTCTACTGACAGGCTTGTGAAAAGCAGATCAGTGAGCCACTGGAGTGACCCAGTTCCCACTGAGCAGCCTAATGACACACAGGAAGGCCGGCCAGGCTGTTTTGTATTAACCTGGAACTGTACACACAAGCATCCTAAAATGGCATCTAACAAGAGAGCCGAAGGTGTTGGCAGCTATTTTTACACGGAGAAGAGAAAGTGAAAATGGAATCAGACTTTTTAAATACCCTGAGGACATTTAAAATTTACATCCAGTGAGTCTAGTGTGAGTTTTGAATTTGTGTGTCTAAATAGTCCAAGCCATGAGTGCTTGAGGCTGCCAGTCAAGGACCACACTTGGAAGACCACCAGTTTACAGCCCAGCTTCTTAAACCATGAGCTGTGGCTTCATAGGCGGTCATGTCTCTGAACATTGTTGGTTGGAAAGACTGAATATCAGTATAAGGTTTCTGAATTTGTAGCTACCAAAAGTAATCCAAAATCTAGTGTTTAACGAAGCTGAGGTGCCTATGGACACTCACTCGTGTGCATCATGTGACTCCCCTGCAAATTTGCTTCTGAAAACACTGCATGCATATCTTTGCATAGGACATGCTGTCACATTGATGCCCATGACCCAGCTTGAAACGCCATGGCTTTGGCTTTGAGACCATTGTAGGTTATGAGTCGTCGGTGTCTTTGCTATTTTTTCCCTGTTGCTATGATAAGATCCGGTGACAAGGCAACTTAAGAGAAAAGTGGCTCATTTGGGCTCATAGCTCAGGGCTGCAATCCACCATAGGAGAGTTTTGGCAGCCAAAGGCTGCTGTGGCTGGTGTACCACAAGCCAGCAAACAGGAAGCAGAGAACAGGAATGCTGGTGCTCAGCTAGGTTTCTTCTTTAAAAAATAAAAAAAATCCATTTCATTGCATTGTGTGTATGGAGATTTTTGTCTGCGTGCTGATCTGTGCACCATGTGCAGGCCTGGTGCCTGCAGAGGTCTGAAGACTCCATTGGATGCTGGGAATGACCCCAGGTCCTCAGGAAGAGCAGGCCGCTCTCTTAACTGCTGAGGCCATCTCTCCAGCTCCCATTACATCTCTCTGTCTCTGTCTCTCTATCTCTCTCTGTCTGTGTGTGTGTGTGTGTGTGTGTGTGTGTATGTATGTGTGTGTGTATGTGTGTGTGTGTATGTATGTGTGTGTGTATGTGTGTGTGTGTATGTGTGTGTGTGTGTGTGTGTGTGTGTGTGTGTGTGTGTGTGTGTGTGTGTGTACATGCAGGCCTGGCAGGGCTTACCATGATGTACATGTAGAAGTAAGGATAACTTAGAGAGATATGTTCTCCCCTTCCACCATGTGGGTCATGGGAATCAAATTCAGGTCATCACGTGGCTTTACCTATTGGGCTTTCTCCTGTGTTTGCATCCCAGCACACAGTCCAGAGAACAAGCTTGCCCATGTTTAGGATGGGTTCCCCCATGTCAGACCACATAGTTCCTCACAGCTGTAGCCGGAGGTGGAGTGCTTCCTCACAGGCGCTCTACAGGCTTGCCTGACTCACAGTGACAGAGCCCACTAAGTGGACGTGTAACTAACCATGCTTTAACGTGTGCAAAGCCTTTTTGCTCTCACAGAGACAAAATGGTTTGATCGTGGGAAACCAGCACTATCGATGCTTTTCCAGCGTTGCTCCTCAGCATGAATCAAATTAGTGTGTCTCTGGATTGTATTGTGTCAGAACGTGTGATGGTGAAAATCGGCGTGCGAATTGTTGACTTGAATTGCATAAGATCCCGTTGTATTAGTTTTAGCTTGAGATTACGCCAGCGTTCCAGCAATTTCTGAATGGCCATACACATGCTTCTGTCGGTTTATCCTATGTGTTTATAACAAGCGGAGTTCTCAGCATTGAAGATTATAAAAGTCAAAATGTGTCAGCTGTGAAAAATATTTAAGATGCTCCATGTCCTGAAGGACCAAACATTCAACTGAGGTCTCCTCTTTCTTAGGCTCTAAAGTTACACGCATCTCAAATAACTACTTTACAGGCAGTTTTTAAAGACTTGTTATTAGCAGATATTGATATCTGAGTAATGTAAAGGTCTTTCAGTAAAAAGGAGTTTTAGAATCTCCTGGAAGAGGATTTTTCAGTCTTATGTTTTTTTCCCTTTATTATTTTTGACTCTCCCTACCTTTCTTTCTAAGAAACAATATGTCCAGGGGAACCATTTCCTCTCTGTTTGAACCATCCCCATAAACTTATTCCCACTTCCTCAGCACTGATGTTCTGAACAGCCTCACTGCTCACAAGCACGCTTCCAAAGGAACTGTTTCCACAGGCAGTTAGTGAAATCAGCTCCAACAGAGTAATGTTGCAGCCTCGGCTGGAGATTTCCCTCTGTACATAAAAAGAGTTCTTTAGATAATGTTAGTGAAGAGAAATACATAAATAAGCACCCCAACCCTTCCCCCACCCCCATCTGCGCCTATTGATGCATCTCTTCTCACGTCTTCTGCCATCTTCCTTCGTACTCAAAGCCAGTCGGAAGTGAGCAACGGATTGAGGTTGTTGTGTGGTTCGGGGAATTTGGAGAGAGGATATTGCTTTTTAAAATCTCCAAATGTACTTGCTATTTCTTTTCTCCAGCTCAGATACGCTGGGGACAAATGAGAAGAGTGATCATTTCCAGGAAAACTTAGGCACTGTAGCTGTGTGTCCTTCTTGGTTGTGTGTCTGCTCATTCAGAGAGAGAGAGAGAGAGAGAGAGAGAGAGAGAGAGAGAGAGAGAGAGAGAGAGACATGAGGAGACGCAAGCGGACAGACAGGTTCCCCTTTGTCCTAAAGGTTATTACAAATGAAGGTTCAATGGCCAGAGTCCTCAACATGGGTAGCTAAGAGAGGGACCCTTCGGTTTTCTGGCCAACAGAGAGAAATATACTGTGTTTAACCTTCTCAACGAAGAAGCTTCATCCTGCGGCCAGAGTAATGGATTTCTGGTCAGTAGATAAAACTACGGTAGGGTCCGCCTACCTCTTCACTCCCTCTCACCGACCGCCTCTTTCTGGGTGACCCGCCAGTACAGAGCCACCCTTTGCAAGCCTGGGTGGTCACGCTGTCAGTCACTCACTTGAGAGCCCTCTGCATTCCCATCCCCAAAGGGGCTGCCAGTGCCTCCTCAGCAGCAGGCACTCACCTTTGTGAGCTGAGGCGGAGGAGGCTTTGTTACTGATGCAGCTGTCACATCCTATTAGCGCATGGGTGGGTTTCACTGGGTTCAGGAGGTATGTCATTTATAGACAGAAATTGCATAATTAATCTTGATAGAATTTTGACGCTTTCTTGGCACGCAATTTTTTCATCAAGCCAAAAAAACCTTAAGGAGCAGGTCACATGGAATTCGAAACTTTTAAGTTCAAGGCTGGGTGCTTCTCATAATGTACAGCTGCTGTCAAGGCTCGTGGAGAGACATGCTCACCTTCTGCTTCTGGCCTCATACCCCCATGTCTGAATGGAAAAAAAGGGATGCTGATGGGGGCAGGTCACTCCCCAGAACTGTTTGAGAAGATGCAATGATTTTAGTGTTTCCCTATTTGTTTTCTTCGAAAAAAAACATTCTTATTGTAGAAATTCTATAACTTAGATAATAAAGGCCAAGTGGGCGTCTACATTGATCAAGACTTTCTGACCTGGTTACAGTGAATGTAACCAGATTCGTTATGACGCCATGCGCCTGTCTTCTTTCATTCAACACTACTGGTGAGAGACTGGTCCATAGTGTTATTCTCACTTTCATTGCTGTGTAGAATTCTATTGTGTGACGGCTCTCAAGTTTTCCTACTGATAGGCATCCTGACTACCTTCCATTTTTCACCATTACAAGTGGTGCTGTTATGAGCATTTAAAAAAATAATTCCTGGCTCTCTGAAATACTTAACCAGTTAACAATGCTCAAGTGAGTTTCACCTTGAAAAATTTGACACTAACTGAAATGAAAATGGTTGAGGCATAGGGAATCAATATTCTCAACTTTAATGTAGTATGCAGAGCCACCTTTCAAAGAAACAGTAACTGTCATCTGGTGAGGTATCAGGACCTGATGTTTCTCACTAATACTCTTCTTGCCATAAGATGTCCGCCTCTAGGTGGTCCCTGGTGCCGTGTCTCAAGGTACACATGAAAATATTGTCAGTGGCTTGTTTCTGATCACCTTCTTTGGGAAATGTCTCCAAAGAGGTCATTTGGAATGTTTGTTAACAAGCAGCAGCCAGAAAAAAAAAAAAACAGGGAATATAATTTGAATTAAAACCATCCTTCATTTGTTTTCTAAAACGTGACCAGTAACATATTGATGTTTTACATCGGCTCATGAGAGAATAAAATCAGGTTTGAATTGCAGCAGACACAGGGCATGAAAAGCACACGTTTCTGACAGTGTGGAACTCTGTAACAATGTGTGGACTATCAGGGCTCTCCTTTAAACACACATGCACATTTTTTTTTGTCAGAATGAAGGGTTTGGTAATAAGAAAGAGCTGTTGGCCTGTCTGATCCCGTAACAGCTGTCCCCCCGTGTGACAGCTCCCTCCCCGACTCTGTCCTGGCGGATCCAGGTGTTGGTGTTGTTACATTCCAAATAGCAAGAGAGAAAGGGCATTCCCTTGTCTGTATGGGACACGGACACACACACACACACACACACACACACACACACACACACACACACACTCCCACGACATAGACTGTTATAACTGCTTGCTAACTGACAAGAGGACCCAGCACCACTTCTCCTGGAGGTTATACATTTTTTTTGTGTGTGACTGAAGCATTTTGGATAAAGAAAACTGAGAATTTATGCCAGGCATGACACCAGTGATTGCTCAGCAATAGCACAGCACTTGCAGCTTCCACGTGAGCTTTTTGGCACGTGACTGCATGTGCCAGCCTTGCAGCTGGCATTTTAACTTGAAATTGTACACTGGCCCAAGTGGATACGAAACACAAAGGCAGCATGCCAAGAGAGAACTAGGAGGCGGGGGAGAAGGAGGAAGCCTCATCAGGTGGCGAGAGGGCATAGCCAGTGACTTTCAACAAGTCAGTTACTTTAACCATGTGGCCCCCAGGCTGGCAAGGCCATGAAAGGAACTGTTTTTGGCCTGGGGAAAGTGATCAGATCAGGTTGTTAAAACATTCTGGTGTGCATGTGTGAAGACTGTGCTACCATCACAGATAAATTAATTATGCTCCCACATTCTCTGAAGAGTTCCCAGAGTTTCCCAAAGTTGTCAAACTAAATAATTGCTTTAAATGTTTAGCGAGCTGCATGTAGGCTGGAGAGGTTGGCAGTGAAAGCAGCTGCCGGTACATGCGAGACAGCTTTGGGAGGATCGGAATACAGCTTCGTTCTGGGGCCAGAGGACAAGCTCTGAGGGCAGATCCCTGCCTCCATCCATAGCTTAGGTGATCCTTGAGAAGCCACTGAGCTACTTCAAGCCCAGTTTCCATAGTAATATCATGGCTGTAGGCATCAAGTGGTGATGCTCAGGTGTACCACAGACACACATGAGCTAGGATGCTGTTCGTTGTGAGAGCAAGGATGCTGTAGGCATGAAGAATGACTTATCAAGGCTCATCATCCTGTTAGTAAATTAGGGCCCAGAGACACTGAACTGTTTCTGGCATCTTATGGAGATGCCTAGACTATCTGGGACTTCTTGGATGATTATATCTGTGGCTTTCTGACAAGGGACCACTAGGCATAGGCAAACACTATTTCTAGGTCCAGTGAGATGGGTAACTTTTTTACCAGTTGGTAAAGAGACCCCAAAGGGCTTCCTTCTGCATCAGGGATCATCTTTCCCATCTCTGAACTTTGACCTCCTTACTTCCTATAGTTTCATCCTGCCTCTTGCACTGCCTTATGGCGTGTTTCTCATTCACTTATGGAAACTATTTATTAAACGCCAGCGATTCTGTCCAAGCACTGAGTGTGGCAGCTTTTTTATTCTTGAGAAAGAAATGAACAAAACCTCAGGCCCATGTGGGATGGTGACGTGGGAGCAAGTTGCATTCTAGGGAGAGCCAAGGAGCTGGCGTGAGCAGGAACAGAGTGAGTTGAGAATGGGAGAAGGTAAGGCCAGAGGATGAGCAGAGCCAGTGCGTAGGTCTCACCTCCACGGAGGGAGGAGGAGGACTTACTGTAACCGGGCCTCGTGGCTCTGGTGAGGCGAAGGCTCCGTGTCCTCTGTGTGTCTTGCTGACCCTCGTCCCTCCATCAGCTCTCACGATGCGGGGATACAGCACATACCCCAATGCGTTACTGCATGTGATGGTACTCTCTGGGGGTTGGGGTCTGCAGTAAAGGTGGATTGGAGTGAAGACTTGGGAAATGAAAGCTGGTAGAGGCCCCTGTTCATACTGCTCCTTGCACTTGGCCTCACATTTGGAAGCTTCTCCTCCATGTAGATAAGTAGAGAATCTTGTCTAATGCTGGACGCGATTTCCTTGTGTATCTGAGAATCATTTTCCATACTGTACCATACCAACTAGGAAATGTAATGAATGAATCTCACTCAAATACAAGTTATATTTGTAAGTGTTCATCGCCCAGGCTACCTTGGCAACCACCCCTGCCTATTAATTATTAGCATCTTTCTTAGTTAGGGTTTCTATTGCTGTGAAGAGACACCATGACCACAGCAATTATTACAAAGGAAAATACTTAATTGGGGCTGGTTTACCATTTCAGAGGTTTAGTCCATTATCATCATGGCGGGAAGCATGGCAGTGTGCAGGTGGACATGGTGCTGGAGTAGCCCAGAGAGTTCTACATCTTGATCCAAAGGCAGCCAGGAGACTGTCTTTCCCCCACTGGGTGGAGCTTGAGCATAGAAGACCTCAAAGCCCCGCCCCCACAGTGACACACTTCCTCCAATAAGGCCACACCCACTAGTAGTGCCACTCCCTATGGGCCAAGCATTCAAACACAGGGCCTACATCCTAGCATCCTTCACTCAGGAGGCACGTTCTTGTGGTCCCAGCTATTTGGGATGATGCTGATCCAGGAGGGTGAACTGAGGTCGTAAGTTCCATGTTAGTGTGAACAGCATAGTGAGACTGTCTCACATAAAATCAAACAAAAGTACTTCACTTAGACACGGCTCTTCTAGACCAGGAATGGAAGGAACCCTCTATATTTCAGAGCAAAATAAATAAATTAAAAAACCTGACCATAGAAAGGGAAGCTTATTACAAAAGGCAGGTGGCTGGGCTTGAAAATACTGTGTTCTGGCACCTACAGCCGCTGTACTGAGTACATTATAGACACTGCTCTCTACTTGTTTTGCACGTGAGAGATGAGAACACCACTGCTTAGAGGAAGGCTACCTGTAACTATCAGGCTGTGGAAGAGGGGTTTCTTAGACCTCACTCCTGTGGGAGCACTCACAGATACCCCTCCATGGCCACGCTGGCCTGAGGGTAGTGTGTGTTTGAGGACATGTACACATTGTTGTTATGTGGGTGGTGTGGCCTGCCTTCTGCTACTCAGGTGAGAGGGTGTCCAAAAACTCTGAGGGCTAGGAGGTTATCCCAGCCTTGAGGTGGGACAGTGTCCCAAGGGTATCCTGAGGTACGGAAGCCCAGGAGCCTCACAGCTCTGAGAAGAGGGTTCCTCAACAGAGATGATGGATGCAGCTCCCGGCGGAGGGGGGGTACCCCCAAACACCTGAGGAGCTGAGGAGCCTTGAAGCCTGAGCTCTGCTTCTCCTTTGCTTCTTTTCTTCTTCTTCTGACGGTAGAGTCACAGAAGGCAGTAAATCTCTCTCTTATTTTTTAACATATATATGAGTGCTCTATCTGTATGTACACCTGCCCACCAGAAGAGGGCGTCAGCATCAGCTCATATTATACATGGCTGTGAGCCACCATGTGGTTGCTGGAAATTGAACTCAGGACCTCTGGAAGAGCGGGCAGTGCTCTTAATCTCTGAGCCATCTCTCCAGCGGCCCTACCCCCGCAGTAAATCTCTTAAAAGAGATTTGTTGGAAGGGACAATCCAGGAGTGGCTGCCTCTGTTCCTGGGAGGAGACAGCAGAGAGCTAGGCAGACATAGAGTTTCTTGGGGGCCGAGCTTTCTGGGGCAGGGATTTCCAAAATATGGATTGGTGGGATTTCAAGCCAGTTACAGAGGCCTTGGGGCAGGGTGTGGGGGTGGGGCTTGGCTGCTGGAGCTTTCTCAGGCCACTTTTCTGCCTTGAGGGCTAATTAAGTTTACAATGTGTCAAAGAGTTACGAAGAGTCCACTGTAAGGCAGTAAGCAGAAGCAGGGCTAGCATGGACAGCTCCTGCTGAGGCACAGACACGAGCCACCTCCATTTTGTCTCCCAGTCTCCATAGCTCTAGGACTGGAAAGAAGGGCGGACTGCCCTGAGGCAGGAAGGAGGACGGGCTGAGAGCCACTTAAAATTTTAGTGGCCAGCTGCTCAAGGGCTAGACACAGCTCTTGGGGGTGGTGATACAGTGGGCCAAAGGACCGGGGGCCGGGTCAGGGGGCGGGAGGGGGGTGGCCCCCTGTAGCGTGGGGGAAGGTATGGTGTCGCAGGGCTGGGGTTGTCAGCAGCAGGTCACCACAGCTTGGAGGTGGGGATGGACTGCAAATTCAGTGTTTCACTCTCTAGCCTTATACCATAGCAGCCAGTGCCCACCCTGGCATTGAAGCAGACCTTTATCTAGAGACATACACCCATTCCACCCCATGGGATTTGGGTGAAGCCTTTGGGTTAAAAAGTTGTCTGTCGAAGATGAGGACACACATGGGGTTTAGCGTACCTAAGTGATAAGGCACGTACTTATTCAGTATGAATGATGACCCGGGTTCAGACCGTAGCACCACTAACAAGCCAAAGCCACAAAATGCACACCGTCTTTCTTTTTGGCCCCTTGCTTGCTTTGTTAAGGGAAATGTCATTTTTCTTCTTTTATTCAAACTTTACTTAAACCTTTTTGGATTTCAAAAAAACTCTGATGCAATAGAGAAAAAAAAAGTCCCTCACCCAAATAAGACATGTTGTGTTGTTGTTGTTGGGTGGGAGGGATGTCTTCTATTTCACCTTCAAAGGAAATTGCATCCATCTTTCTGGCTGTACTAAACAAAAACCACACACACACACACACACACACACACACACACACACACACGTATATTTCAATACAACACAATCTGGGATTCAGACCAGACTCCAAGGGGTGAGCCTAAGGCATCCTAGTGTCATTGTAACCCAAAGTTCAGAGCACCCCAACCTCCTCTTGGGCCTTCATTCTCTGGAGTCCATGGCATTTGCTTGTGAGGTGGGTAAAGCAATTTCTTACTGAGTTCTGCTACATCAGGCCCAGCATCTTAATAGCTAATTTCCTTAGGTAATGTAATGTAAGCCTTGTTCAAGTCTTCATTTATGAACTGGACAAATTCACAGAAACTGCGTGTACATTTCAAACTAGACAAAACAACACACCTGGGCCTATTCCTTTCTGCACAGACCATAAATGGAACACACCTACCACCTGGCAGAACCCTTTGGAGAGTTCTAAGCGACACTAGTGTCTGCATTTGATTGAGTTGGTCTGGGATCTGGGTATCAGGAAGCTTAAGGGGTTGCCTGGAAGATGCAGCCCCCAGCAGCAGAGCCGGTCATCAAGTGTGTGTGGACCACACCGGGAAGCCATGTTGAGGGCTTTGCAAAGAGGTGGACATTAGCGTCTCAAATAATTTAGAGTTTTACCTTTGCTCTGAATGCTTAAAAATAAATCCTCTGCAGTTTCCGATCACTTCCAGGGAACTCTTTGTTGATCAGTGATTGCAGTCAGGAACTTTCTACTGCCCCTGTTGTTTGAACCATTAAACGCTCCCAAGTTCAATAATGAGAACTGACTTCCACGGTGGGACAAATTACAGGTCTCAGAGGCACAGGCCGGGAGACCGGGATTTAACATCTTGGAATTCTGAACCTGTGCTTAGTGCCTGGCACTGAGCTGCTTCACCCTATTGGATGGAATAAAAATGTTTTAACCTATTAAATATGTTGAATACAAAGAATACTTCAGTCCAGCTTAATTTGATTTGAAATAAACTACCCCCCCCTTTTCTGGTTCTTGAGTCCCTCAGACTGGAGCGACTGCGCCTGAAGTGCGCCGGTCCTTCTGGGTTGCTCAGGCAATCACACTCCAGTTGCTAAAAGACTAACTGGAGAATTTCAGCCAAGTGGAATTCATTCTGCAGACTGATTATAAGTGGGAGGACTAGAGTAATTCCCTGGCTCAATTGAACACATTTTCCTCCTCTTACTTTTAAGCCTCTGAGCAGTCAGTCAATGCTGCCTTTAATGACTGGGTTCCTTTGTAGCTTAGCAAGGGAGTGGCTATTCTCTTTGATGTCCAAGCTTTTATGAAAGAAGTGGGGGACGGTGACAGTGTCCCCCCCCAGCAGAATGAACCTTCCGAGGGGTGAGGAGTAGTAGTGTCCCTGTTCACATGTATGAAGTGGGAGTGTCCCTGTTCACATGTATGAAGTGTTAGTGTCCCTGTTCACATGTATGAAGTGGGAGTGTCCCTGTTAACATGTGTGAAGTGGGTGTCGCTCTGTTTGCATGTATGAAGTGGGAGTGTCCCTGTTCACATGTATGAAGTGGGAGTGTCCCCATTCACATGTATGAAGTGGGAGTGTCCCTGTTCACATGTATGAAGTGGGAGTGTCCCCATTCACATGTATGAAGCGGGAGTGTCCCCGTTCACATGCATGAAGTGGGAGTGACCCTGTTCACATGTATGAAGCGGGAGTGGCCCTGTTCACATGCATGAAGTGGGAGTGACCCCGTTCACATGCATGAAGTGGGAGTGGCCCTGTTCACATGTATGAACACACCGGTGAAGCCCCCATGTCTATCACCGGCACCAAGCCGAGACACCGTGAAGTGAGAATTTGAAGTAGAGGTCACTGCAGAGCAGCAGAAGTCTTAGCGAGGTGACTTTTCTGATCTTCATCACAAGCAAAGGTGGCACTCTGTGCATAAATAGGAAAGTCTTTCATCACCAGCTTGAGTGATGGGAGCCAACGGAACAAAAGGGTCTCATGACAAGGTGTTTGCCTTTTTTATGCAAATGCAAAATAAATATTCATGGAGCTTTATTTTAAGGAGAGAAATTTTAAATGGCAAAACTATTTAAGTTTGATTTCACATGGGCACAAATATCTTAAATCCTCTTGGGAACAAGCAAAGGGTATAATTATACATTTTTAAAGGTGCAGGTGTGGGTGTGCTTGTACCTACACACCTATTTTCACAGAGAATCATACAGAAGCATGATCAATTCTCACCAAGTAAGGGGCTTGATGACTTGGAAAAAATCACAGGACACTTAACACAGAAATCGCTTAGTTGTTTACCGAGGGGCCAATCACCCCTAAATGGCAGTTGGGCTAAGGTTGCCCAGCAAAGCTAGTAATTATTCTGACTTTCCTCCCACTATCATCAGCTTACAGACCTTTCTCCCCTTTTCTTTTTATTATGAAAAATATCAAATAGTCAAGGTAGAGATAAGACACGAAGGGACCTCTGTGTGCTGCAGCAACTACACAGCTTTATGGCCCGTCTGGGTTCATCCATATTAAAAGCCATTTCCACTGCCAGGTTAGTCCAATGTCCTAGCTATAGTACTGGTTCATCAACTTTTCCTGTGTTGGTTTTTGTTTTTTGAGTGTGTGTGAGAGTGAGTGTGTGTGTGTGAGTGAGTGTGTTTGTGTGTGTGAGTGAGTATGTGTGTGTGAATATGTGAACATGTGTGTTTGAGTGTGTGTGTGAATGAGTGTGTGCATGTTTGTGAGTATAAGTGAGTGTTAGTGAGAGTTGAAGTGTGTGTGTGTGAGTGTGTGTGAATGTGTGAATATGTGTGTGTGAATGAGTGTGTGCCTGTGTGAGAGTATGCTCCTGTGTGTGCATTTCTGAGCATTCCCCAGTTAGATGTCAATGCTGTTGTGGTCACTGTGTCCACCTGTAATAAGCCAAAGCATCCCTCAGGCCCAGACTTTAACCTGATGAGTCTACAGACTTCTACCTCTTGAGAAATCAGAAAAATCTCTCTGTTATAACAATATTTACTGTAAAATGGATGTTGCCGTGGATGGGGCTTCATGAGCTCCACCGGATGCGGATGCTCACAGAGGTCTTCAGTACCTTCTATTGGGAAGGTGCTGTAGTCATCCGTTGCTGCTCACGCCTCTGATCTTAATGAGTCCTGCATAGGTAAGGGCTGCGCACTGGTTCTGAGCTGGGGTGGTCTCATCTCATGTGCCCCTACTCCTCGTCACACTGAGAGAAAAGGCTAGGGTTAGGAGCCCATGTTCGTCACACAAAGGACACGTATCACAGCATGGTAGTGGTGGTTAGAGACTCTAAGCCCCTAAAATAAAGCCAATTCATTGCTAATAAAATCAAGTATTTTAAACATTTTTATCATTAAAAAGTCTATTGTCATCATAGTTACAAGATGGAAAGTGAGTTTGTTATGAAGTTCCATCTTTGTTGGGAAAAATCAATGGCGCTAGTAAAGGTGAGGCATCTCTAATTTGGACACCTTTTTTGAGTCATACATGAACCCTCTGATACCTAACAGATACTGATGTCTTTATCACTTCTATATATTCAATAGTATTCCTTAATTATACCCAGAACGAGATCTCCACCCCATAGACGTGGAGGTTGAATGATGCCCACTGTCTCCACATCTCAACTTCCAGGACCTGGGGCAACTAACCACACACGGCAAGAGGGATGGTGCCGCTGCGATGAAAAATGCCATGGTTGGGAGAGTGGCCGGGTTACTTGTACAGGTCCAAAGAAATCACAAGGATCCTTGTAAGAGGGCAGTGGGAGGATCAGAACTAGGCTAGAAGCCAGGGAGGAGGAGAGGCATGTGGCGGGGTGCCAGGACCATGGGACATGGGGCTCCCCTCAAACACAAACAGCCCACTGACTTTAACCCAGTGGAACTCATCACCAACTTTGGGTCTCAAGACCTATAATATGTGTGTGTGTGTGTGTGTGTGTGTGTGTGTGTGTTTGTGTGTTTCACAGTACCCACATGGAAGTCAGAGGACAACTGTGTTATTAGTCGGTTCCAACAGGTAGGGCTGACCTTAGATTGTTTGCCTGCAGATAGTTGCTTTAATCTGTGGAGCCATCTCACCAGCCAGAATTCCCCATTGTTTTTAATGTCACTGACATTGGAGTGATTTATTAGAGCGACAACAGGATACCACATACATGGGAGAGAAACGTACTCGTGACCTCCGGCTTCACCCTCACTGGAACAAGTTAAACAGGAAAGCCAGAGAGTCAGTGCATTTCTCTCCGCAATTATCCTGTTTGTTCTTAAGCGCAACAGTAGACACAAGCTTTCATTGTCTTTTTCAATCTCCAAATGAGAAGGGAATGTTTTAAAATTTTCCAAACCCTTCTTCGGATCAAAGCCTTTCACTCTAGTGGGCTCCCATGGACATGACTTCCACTGTTTACCACTGGACTCCTTGTCCCTCCCCGGCAGCAAGCCTGCGTTGGAGTGACTCATCCTTTGTTCTGAAATGCGTGGCAGAGCGCTTGCTCTCATGGAGAGATGATTGCCAGAGCCCACGCCGTCGCAGCTCCACGCTACGGTGATTAAGAGTTGATTAAGAGCGGACCTTGCTACTGTGCATTAAGAATCCTGGCAGGAAATTGAACTAGAAATTTGGAACAAAGAGGCCAGGACCGCACTTGTAGCTATTGGAAGTAGGTCATGGTTCTGTATTGTCTTTACACTAAAGCAACATTTTCTTTCCCCACTGCAAGTTTATATCTCTGTTATTAATTTGCTGTGGCACATGTGATTTTTGAATATAGAGAAAGTTGGGGAAAATGAAGCATAGATCAATCTTTAAGAATCGGGATTTCCTTTCCTTTCTTGTAGGTTTTTTTTTTTTGTTTTTGTTGTTTTTGTTTTTTGCCTTTTACAAGTAGTTGTTTGGTTTCAACCTACATTCTATTTGTGTTTGGATAGATTTGCATATATATTTTCTCTTTCCACCCCTGTCTCTCCGTCTCTGTCTCCACTGTCTCTCTCTCTCTCTCTCTGGATGTCAGAGTGGAGCATAGTGCTCTGTGTACATTGGCAGGCACTCTACCACGGAGCTACATGCCAAACCTGGTTTTGCGACTTGGACTTTAAACTTCACAATGTGTGATGACCCTGAAGCACAGACAGCTTCGAGGGTCAAAACATCTTCACACAGGAATGTGAGTTTGTGCCGTGATTCTTTGTGAGCTCCTGAAACCATGTGCCCGTCTTATGCATGGAGCTTCTATACTGGAGGAATGTCACAAGTTCGTTCGCACCGCGACTAGGAAGATGAGGACCACTAAGAGGTCAAGGGCACCAGTCAGCATGGATGGAGGCACGCACACAATCTTTTTCTCTTGATCATAGTTCCTGAAGCGGATGCATGCTGTTTTCCACAACAGAGTCACTGTACTCAATCAAGATTGGGGTCTTACGGAGAATGTCTAGTTGGACCAGCCTGTGTTTGGGACCAACGTGTAGGACAGAAGGATGGGATACCGTAAAGCAAACATCCATGAAAAGACAAGAGAGGACACTAGGCAATGCAGCACAAAGAGTTCCCGGGTACCATTAGCACCCAATGGCTCATTGTGTCGGCTCAGTCGACGCTAAAGCAGAATGGGATGAGATGACTTCCTGGACACGGGGGATGGATGCTCTTTGGTCAAAATAGTATTTTAAGTCATTGTTTGGATATAGGCATGCTCCTTTGTTTTGCTTTAGGCAAAGCTGATTGAATTTCAAATTACAGTTTTAAAATCAGTGCGGTAGTTCATTCTAATAGGAAAGATAATTTTTTTTCCTGTGGCTATGGCGCTGGCTGCTGCTTTGAAGATCTAAGGAGCACGTTTATGGTGGCTCCTGTGTGTAAATGGTTTCCTGAACATCTTGCTAGGCCTCTGGTATATATTCACGTTGTAGCTCCTGCAGTTTTTGTGGGCTTCTGAGGCTTTTCCGATGGGTTTCCTGATCCTCCCTGCCTCTGGTGATCCAGGCTTTACATTAGAGAAATGGGATTTAGTCATATTGGGTGGTGGGCAGTTGCATAAGAGTATGGCAGGATTTGAGTGTGTGTGTGTGTGTGTGTGTGTGTGTGTGTGTGTGTGTGTGTGGTCATATCTTTAACTCTCACTTGGCATGTATGTTTGGGGTACCTTTTATATACAAGGCTTATTAAAACCTTTCTGATGTAGTGGTAACGAGACAAACAGGCTCTCTCAAGATGCACAGCCTATCAAGAAGAAAAACAACTTTGAGAAGTGATTGTCATAAAGGATGAAGGCATCAGGCTCAAAGATGCTTGGGGTACTTAGGGGGGACATCGCATGGAGCCCTGACCTGATTTGGGTAGAGGGATGTGGAAGGTGAAACCCAAGAAGGAAAGAGGAAGGTGGGAGCTGAGCCACTGATGAGCCATCTCTTGAGAAACATGTAGGAGCTGAAAGATGGAAGAAGAAAAGCCAAGGTAGTAGATAACAGCTGAGTGCCCAAAGACACGCAGGTAGATGAAAGCTGTCGTGTTCAAAATACGTGGGTCGTCTGTCATGGCGAGACAGAGGAGAGCCATCTGAAGGGGTTGTCAGGGACCAGATTATAAATGTCTGGTCACACTGAGGTATTTACTTATCTCAGGGACCATGAGGAGACACTCTGCATGCAGGCAAGGTTGCTGGCAGTAGCAGATTACTCCTCTTTCCGTGCAGTAGAGGGACCAGGACCAGGAAATTCACCACATCTCAAGACATTTCTGCCTCCATTAAAGCCAGAGAGCACAAAAACGTCCCCTGGATATGACAAATCTCCTCCTGAGATTCTGAAGCAAAGGACAACTGAGATCCTGAGGAGTAAGCCCCTCTGGATAAGTCAGCATTTCCTCATACCCCATCCCCTGCTCTGGGTACCGGAGCGAAGAGAAAGCTCTCGGCTCATCTCAGCCCAAACCTCTCAGCCCTTCAGTGGGAGGTTCAAGCATGGCTCCCAGTGAAGCAATTACCCACTACCGGAAATCCCGTCCTTCCTTATCTACAAGGGCTTTGCTGTAAAATCTGCTTCTTAGAAGACTCCAGGTGGGCCTGAATGTTAAGGGTATTGTTCCTGGTGAACCCTGTCACTCCAAAGACAGCCAGAGGTCGTTTTAAAGGACTGGGTGTACTTTAGAGTGGTGTGTCTGGGGGCTAGCACATCCAGTGAGGGGCCTGCCTGTGACTCCGGCTCCCTTTGCCCTGTGTGGATGTGAGGGAACAGGGCATAGGTGTACAGCTAGGGTTGAGTGGCGCTTCTTTCTCCCTTGCCCTGGTGCCCTGTGTTGCATGTGTCTCAGAGCCTTAATGCAATGCTCTGTTCTCACCTCAACACTGTTCCCAGAACTTTCTCTAATGCTAAGGATCAGGAGTTTGAACATGGGAAAAGCAAGCTATGATGAAAATCATCAGGAAGATTCTTGCCTCCCCTCCCCCACCCCACCCCCATCCCATGACAGACAAGCCAGGGCAGTGTCTGCACCCAGCAGAGCTAACAAAGACTGTTAGTTTTCCTATTGAGTTATAATGTTTCAATTTGCAAAAAATTTATGCATATATTATTAATGTGTTTAAATATGTGAACTGCATTTGATACATTTTGCAATATTCTTTGTCATTGGATTTTGTTTATCACATGGATTGGCTATACCTTAATTTCTCATGTACTATATGATTTTGTTTGTTTTTAAACTCAGAAAGACCTCCACACTTCAGCTTTTTGATGAATAGGTCCTGACTTTTTTTTTTTCTAGTTTTCTTAATTGGATGAGAGGGGTTTATTGTCTTTTGCTTACTCATTCATCTACAGTTAATGCAGTTGGGAGAGGTAGAAAACTCCTAGCTTTTGCAGCTAAAAGCTTTACCTGAGTGCCCTGAGGTAGCCAACTGCAAGGCATTGTTGCTTAAGGAGATGCTCCCAGCACTGACTGAGACACAGATCAAGACGTGGGCCAAGTCCCCGGTTCCTGAGCCCAGCTGAAGTTTAATATACTTGACAACTGACCCGTGTCAGGGGTGAGACACAGATAACCATCCTTATCTCAGGAAGACATGATGTCTGGTGTGGAATCCTACTCAGCTCTTAAGAGGTAAGGAAAGCTGAGCACAGAGGAAGGCAGACAGAAATTCTGTGGACCAGTAGGAGTGCTCCTGTGCCTGTTTAACTAAGACCTATTAAACATCTCATGTGATGAGGTAGCAAAACCAGGAACTCTGGGTAACCTGAACTCCAGCTATCCACAAGGTAAGCGATCTTGAGTAAGACTTCTCTTTGAAACCGCAGGTCACTGAAACCCAAAGAAGCTATACAAGATGGCTTCTAAAGTCCTTTCTAGGCCTGACTCTATTGCTACAGCCCAACCTCACAGCAGATGCAGCGAGAGCTTCCTGCGCAGGGAGAGTGGTACCCATATGGAAAGGAACAGGGTCCCAAATAGTCAGACTTCCCGGAGTTGAGTACAGTCTGCAAGCCCAGGCAGGGTGGGGTGGCTATCACGTGCACTCTGCGTGAAATGCAAAGTTCTGCTAGCTCAGTACCAGCCTGTCCAGTGACATCTGTCGCACTGGGATTAAATGTCTCAGCAACAAAAGATAACGCTATCAGCTCTCAGCTGGTTCAGTAATAAAGTGGATGTGCATCGACAGCAGTGAAAATGAGCTGGGCTGAAACAAATGATCCTTTCACCGTTGTTAATTCTGCCGTCCTTTTCATAATTACCTTTGTGTGTGTGCGGTATTTACAAAACAGGCATTTAACACCCTTCCAGTAAGAGAAAGAATACCGTCTCATGCTCAGTTACTGTTTGCTGCTATTAATGACAGTAATTTAAAACATTAAGGGAGCAATTATTCTTTTAACGCAGAGCAGACTTCAATATTACAGTAGCACCCCAGGGGCTGCAGTCATTGTTGGCTTTGGTTGCACTGTGACATAACTTAATACACAATGGAGGGGAAAGGAGGGATGGATGTCACCTGCACACTCAGTCTGTGATATATAGACCTCCTGCAACCCTACAGGCAGGGGATGACCAGTGACCAAACACAGAACATCCTATTAATGCCCGTAGCCAGTGTCCAGGCTGGGAATGTTAGACTGGCGTTGTGTACCTATGGAGTTTGTCCAAAACAAATTCTTTCTCATAGTTGCATGTCCTCTGGGAGAAATCCAGCTTTTTTTTTCAGAGTACCCTTAAATACAAAGTACTGGGAGTGTAATACATCCTAGTGAGTGGGTCTTGGTAAGTAGCAGGGACTCCCAGGTCCATAATTGTGTGTGTGTGTGTGTGTGTGTGTGTGTGTGTGTGTGTGTGTGTGTGTGTATGTGTGTGTGTGTCCCCATCATCTGTCTGTCTGTCTGCCTGCCTGTTTGTTCTAGAGAAACAAAGATAGAAATGTGTGTGTTTGTGTGAGTGCTGGATGGTTTTTGTTTATTTTACTATACAAAGAATCTTGTTTAGGGGAAGCAGAGATGAGAACATTAATGCTATTACCAAGCGTAAGCATTTTATTCCAAAATTTAATAACAAGTGGTTGACGGTAAATACGTACACCTCAGTCTCAATCCATTGGGAAAATGGATGCAGTATTGATTGGAATTGCTGGTTCAGAGATACAGGTTAGGTCAGTATTAAAACTGTCATGCTGTGGGGACTAGCACGATGGCTGTGTAATCAAGGCACCTGCTGCCAAGCGTGATGACTTGGGTTTGATCCCCAAGACCCACATGGTGAAAGGTGAGAACTGACTTTCAAAACCCGTTCTCTGACCTCTACACATACACTATGCCCCACCCCACAATACACTTACAATAAATAAACAATTTGTAATAGTTCCTTAAAGATTATTATAAAATTATTATGAATTCATTTTTTAAAAGATTTCTGTATTTATTATGTATACCTGCAGGCCAGAAGAGTGCATCAGATCACATTACAGATGGTTGTGAGCCACCATGTGGTTGCTGGGAATTGAACTCAGGACCTAAATGAATTCATTTTTTAAAGCAGTAACTAAAGCATTAAGATGGCAAAGTTTGAGATCTGCAAACTAGCAAAAAAAGGTAACACACAAAAAAATACGTGGATTACAATGGAAAGGAACCTGAAAATCAAAACGGAGTTAAAACTCCAGACTTTGTGAAATGCTACAGTTGTAACATCTGTTGACGACAGCAGTGTCACAGTAGCGACAACGGTAGCTGCAAGGCTGCCTTGGGCCAAGCACCCTTCTAGTTTTGTTGGCTCCTACAAGCCCTTACAGCAACTGTAGCACAGGCTTAATTTGGATGAAGAAAGTTAAGTTTTGGACTGAAATTCTTTAAACCTTTGTGGCTTCAGAAAAAAAAAATCAGGACTGGGGAGGTAAAGTACCTTGCAAGCATGAGGACTGATGTCAAACCCTAGGACACTTATTTAAAACATCTAGAAAAAAAAACTGGATGTAGGAGCACCAAGGCTGGGGAGGAGCCCACTGATTGGCACCCACTGATTGGCAGCCTGGGCTACTGGTCAGCTTCCAAGCCAATGAGAGGTTTGTCTTAAAATAAGGTGGATGGAACCTGCTGAATGACAGCTGAGGTTGTCCTCTGATCTCACACACAGCACACACACACACACACACACACACACACACACACACACACCATTCAAATGACCTCACTCAGCTTCCATGTCTGATCTACACTTTTTTATGCACTGAAACCACAGGTCGCAGTCATGGCAAACCTCCTTCCTCCAGTGGTTGCTGAGGAGGACTTGGCTTTGACCCTTATCTTCCCCTAAAGGACTCGATTCACTTCACGGGGGTGGGGAGGGGGGAGGGGACTCACACATTCACGGCCTCTGAAAACATCAGTTGTGAGTTTTCCTCAACCAGCATAGTCACAAAACCCCAGCCACACACTGGCCGGGGATTGTTCGTGGGTGAGACTTACCCCGAACTTTGCTAATTCCCCCAGCCGCAGCTCCGTGCTGCCAGGCGGTTGAGGAAAGTTAGAAAACCGGGCTCCTTTTCTGACCGCTTCCTACATCAATTCTTGACAATTTTTTTTACACCGTGGTTTGCTCCCTGACTAAACAGCCCCATCACATAATTTCTATTTAAGGATTACAAGAGTCTGTTTAGTCTTAAATACTATTTGAATCTTCAAGTTTGGGTCTCCCGGCTCTCTTCTCTGTCTGTACCTTGATGTTCATTTATGGAAGGCAAAAATCGTGTGGTCACATATCAGACCAGCCCCACTTCTGACCCCTTTCTTCCTGAGACCCTGATTACACCCTAGTACCCATGTATGCTTAGTTCTACAAGCTGGGCTGGGAGTGAAAGTGCAATTTATGGTCAAAGCATCTAGTGCCTGACATCACACCCTCCAGAGCAGTGGTTCTCAACTTTCCTAATACTGTGACCTTTAATACAGTTCTTCATGTTGTGGCAACCTCCAACAAAATTACTTCGTTGCTACTTCATAACTGTAATTTCCATACCGTTATGAATCTTAATGTACCTATCTGATATGCAGGATATTTGTCCTATGATCTCCAAAGGGGTCACCACCCACAGGTTGAGAACCATGGACCTAGCTCTCCCACCCAGGTGGTTCTAGAGAAGAGTGAGGGAAGATCCAGAAAGTGAACAGCTGTGTTGCTGTGAAGTAACCAAAGGTGTCTGGAGATGTTGTCCAGACACTGCAAGAAACAATGGAGAAAGTAGAAATCCTTGTTAGTTACATGAAGCATTAGGGTCGTGGGCTGTTTGTTACTGCAGCTGAACTAATGCTTATTAATTCATATGGTCCTTACGAGAAGCTCACACACTGCAAGGTACTTAGAGCAACTTCATCTCACTGTCCATCTTCCTATTCACTGGACCTTTTAATGCCTAGACAGTGGATGCATTTGAGAAGACTGGACCACACATTATCTGACTGATAAACTGTATCATATTTACTTGTATTTTTTATACATATGCTATTATATTATGATTTTTTGTTGACATTTAGTTATTTAGGATGAATTTACTGAACTACAATTGATACGAATGAATTTTTGTTGTTGTTGTTGTTGTTTATGTTTTTAGACAACACTATAGGTTGAAGCCAGGGCTTCATATACATTAAGTAAATGCTCTGCTGTGGAGCTTCAGCCCAAGCCCTTAGTTTATTAATGAAGGATACACTGTACAGTCAACACTGGCCTTGAACCTGCTGTGTAGCCCAGGCTGACCTTGAACTTGCAATCCTAATGTTCCAGCCTCATAAATACAGGCACCAGAGAGACTATAGGCATGTTCCACCATCAAAGCTGCAGTCTTCACCAGCACAACAGTCATAAGTAAGATAATGACAGTATCCATTGCCTCAGAATTTCCTTTGAACCCCTTTCAGTCTCTTCCCCCCTTTCACATCCCTGCACCCCCTGTCCCAGCCGTAATCTCATCTCTACTGCTGTGTACTCTCAAGAATGTTCCAGGCGCCAGTCTCGTCCTATCTGGTTTCTTTCACTCTGTACAACTATTTGGAGACTCACTCTGCGTACTGCGTAGATCACTAATCGATTCTTTTCCACGTCTGAGTGGCATCCAGTCAGATGGATGGACCACAGTTTATTACCCACTTGTTGATGAATATTTGAGTAACTTCCAATATTTCCACTCTCACCAGCCCAGCTGCTGTGCGCACGCCCTGTCTTTATATGGACACATTTCTTCACCTCTCCTCAGCAAATATCAGCAGAACAATTTGATTATGTGGTATGAGACTGCCTCATCTCTTAAGAAACCACCAAGTCATTTCCCAAAGTGTTCATTACATCCAGCATCCCTATTGACAGTCTCTGAGGCCTGTACTCGCTCTCCATCCTTGCAACACCTGCCAGGATCTTTAACTGGTATCAAGTGATTGCAGCATCCTCTAAGCACCCAGCTTTGTTCCCAAATTCATCAGCTTAGGTTCGTGGAGGCTTCTTATAATCATCTCTTAACTGGCACTCCTCCTTCAGATAAATGGAGACTGTCAGGTAAGAACTCTGTGAACTTCCTCCCACCTCCTATAAACTTAGATCACTCAGTACCAATTATTCCCGCCCTGCATCCTGGCAGAGCAGGGGAGCTGCATCCCCACCAACTCCCTGTACTGACTTAGGACGCATCACTCCTCATCGGACTTTGTCAATCAAGCATCTTTCCTGCCTTCTTGTCGTTTTCATTTAAATATTCATGCTCCCCTCAGTAGAATAATATAGTCCATTCTTGGCTTTCATAGAGAGAGGAGGGCATGGGGGTGGGGACAGGGACTGGGACTGGGACAGGGAGAAAGGGAACTAAATTCCGTGGGGGACTTTGGCATGTTCCTCATCAACGCATCCAGTTTCACTCCCCGCCTTGCTGTGCCTTGTGGCAGCTCTCAGTTCACCTGTCACCACTGTGTTTTTAACTTAACACCCCACCCCATGGACTCCACTTGTTTTCTCAGCAGCCTTTCACACCTCGGCATTTGCTCCTTAATCATTTTCCCAAGCCCTCAGCCGAGTGTCTGTCCTGGGTCGTTTTTTGCTCTTCTTCGTTTGACTAGCATGTTTCTGTGCCTCGGGCTGTAAGCTTGGCACTGCTCTCAAAGGCTCTGTCCTTTACCTAGATAGCAAAGGCTTAGCAGAAGTGACTAAGGTCCCTGGACTGGAAACACTATTGGCAATTTCCTAGTCAGGATTTAAATGCAACCACAAGAGTCTTCATAAGACAAACACACAAGACATTTGACTGCAGAAGGAAGGCAACAATGTGGCTACTGTGAGGGAGGACAAGGAATGCAAGACCAAACACTTGAGAAGGCTAGAAAATGTTCTCGCTGCAGAGCTGCTGGGGGGTGGTGGGGAGGGGGGGTGGGGGGGAGCAAAGCTAGCTGCCATCTTGATTTTTGACCCCATGGAGTTGATTTCTGGCTTCCAGTTCCCATCGCTGTAAAATGTCTGTCGTCTTAGGCATATTAATAAGTGGGATATGATTTGCACCATCAGCAATAGGAACCAAATATGCGATGCCAAGCGAAGCCCGCTGCTTAGCTTCAAGCTTTAGAGTCCTGCTTGTTCCAAGCCTGAGTGTCGTCCTTTGCGATGAAATCTACGTCCTCCATTTTGATGCTAGGCATCAGGTACCTCTACAACCAGAAAATCCTTACTTTTAGATCCTATGGTCTCCTCCCCAGTCTGTTCCTCAGAGACAGACTATCCCCCTGGACCGCAGGCTCCTCTCTAAAGTTCAGTCAAGGAAGCTACTGTTGGTTGACAGAGGCTGTAAGCTACAAGAACTGCAGTGAGAGCCCCGATAGGAAGCTACTCATGTAATCCAGACGGTGGATTGCGGTGATAACGGTAATCCAGAAGTGTCGATGGCTAGGTTCTCTATGTTTTTGAAGTTAAAGCTGATGCCATTTGATGGCACAGTGGCCATGAAACAGGAAAGAAATAGAAAGGTAAATATGATTTCTAAAGGTTCTGGTCCTCACAACTACAAAGGTGGTATTGCCATTAGCTTTGTAAATAAGAGATGGAGGGTGGACTTGTGGGGGTAACACTCAGTAGCAGAACGCAGGACATGATAGATAAAGAAGTGTTTGGATGAGGCTTGTGTTTCTCAAAGACTCTATGCGTCTACGACTACAGAGGGTCTTATGATAGGAGATTCTTAATTAGTTTTTGGTAGGTCAAATGAATATGTGACATTTCTGTGTGGAAACGTTTCAAGATCTGCCCACCGTTTTGTACTGTTCATCACAGGTTGGCTAATGTCAAACCTATTGACATTACGCAGACTGAACCAAAACGTAAGTCAGTGTCATTAACAAACTGATTGCTTATCGTCTTCCTGTTTTTAGTTTCCCCCAAACCTTGATCAGGCCCGGGATGGACATTAAATATTAACTAGCACTGAATTAGACTAAAGTCAGATTTATAGCCTGTAGTAAAGTCTCACATAGAAGTGTCTCGATGTGCTCATTACAGGTGGTTATAAAAATTTATCCTACTGTTAATGCTTTTGTTCTGTTTCCAGAGTTAGGATAGTTTCTCTCCTTACATGTGGGGGATGCTGACAACCAGGTCTTGTGTTTCGGTGTATTCCAACACATTCCAGGCACGAAGGGGTGAAGGGACTTCAAACGATGCGTGACGAGATTGAAGAGTCCACAAAGGTTGGTCCTTTAGCAATTTTTAATTTGACGAAATGAGCAATAGCACTAATCTTCCCATATCTAAATTTATGGCCACTGTGAACGTCTACACGCATAAAGCACAGAGTGTTACAGTGTTGAAAAGGTCACCCTGCTGCTGGGAGCTGCTTGAAGCTGCCTAGATAGTGAGTTTTCTCCTGGGCCTTCTACAGCCGGGCTTCTTTCTCCCCTCCCTCTCCTGAGACTATTTTTATGGAGTCCAACAGTGGCATTGGTGTAATAGACTCTCAGACCATTTCTTATGTCCTTGTTTTACTCATTTGTTCAGCAGCTCCTTCCTGGGGCATGGTTTCCTTCCTTCTCTGTAGGACTCTTTCTTCTTAGCTCTCTCATCACTCCTCTCTCTCTCCTTTGCTTGATCCTCCTTGTCTTTTGGTTTATAAACACTTCCGTTTAGCAGAGCTCAATCCTTGGTCCTCTTCTCTGTCCGATAGTATTTTATAGAAATTTCGTCCACATTTGAAACTTTCCATCTTGGAGAGTGGGTCCTTAAGACTCAGACAGCATACAACTTCCAAGTCCCAGGAAGTTCCTGAAAATTTTCATGGTTTATAATATAGGTCTCTGTGCCTCCACTTGCTCATCTGTAAAGTAGGTATAACCAGCACCTCTCTCAAGTGTTTGTGGTAACTGTTCCGTTCTCACTGGCAGACCTGCTTTCCACTCCACCTCAGCTGTCTCAGGAAAGAGGACTCTGTGCTCCACATTACAGCTGGGCGTCCTGCTCTCTGGATTCTGGCAGAGCTCAGTCCATGAAAGCTTTCATCAAGAGGCAGCAAGGATCCAAGCAACGGTGATCCAGTAGTGAACTCTTCCAGCTTTCTCCATATCAGACTCAGAGTTGACGGGATCTGCCCTTGTCTACTAGGGTCGCGCGCCCCAGGCTTCTACTGTCCACCAGCGTCTCTTGGTTCTGGAATCTGCTCTCTCTTCATTCTCCTTTAGCGGATCAGGTAGTGAGTTGTGGCTCTGGGCGGGGAGCGTCAGCCCCTTACCGGATTCCTCTAACCATATTCACTTTTAGAGTCCCTTCATTAAACTTTACTTCGTTACTTGGCTTAGAACATGCCATTTGTCTCTTGCTGGGAGTTCATCAATCCTAGGTTGTTGTAGTGATTAAATTAGATATTTGTCAAGTGTCTAGAGCTTGTGAAATAAACAGACTGCCCACATGTGCCCTCCATTTTGGGGTCCAGAATTAAGTTTTAGAACTCCCACCCTTGCTGTATTAGGGCTTTCCAAAGAAACGGGTTAAAGAAGCAACAAGACGTGTGCGTCTGTGTGAAGGCAAAGGCAATGGACTTTGTTGACACATTGGGTATGAAACATGACAGAAGTAGGGGGTTACAGGCGTGGGAGGAATTTATTAGAGGGAAGTGACCTGTGCTATTATGGGAACTGGCACATCCAGTATCTGCAGAGGACGCCATTGGACTGGGGACCTAAGGAACTTGACATGGTCTCAGTCTCTAGTCCATCTGCAGAGGAGCTAGAAAGATCCAGTGTTGCCAATGAAGTCAGAAGGCAGGCCATGAAGTGATTGACCAGAGCACCCATACGTGGACAGTTGCCGGCTTTACTCAATGGCTGCCCATCTAGATGTTAATCTCACCCAAAATCACCTTCAGCGAGACACTGGTAATGTTTGGCCAGTTGTCTGGGTAACCGATCATCTGGTCAAGTTGACAGAAGACTCACATCATCCTTTCACTGCTCCCCCCCCCCCTTTTTTTGTTTCCTTGGTATCAGTGGCACCCGTTCGCTCTTACAGCTCAAGGTGAAAATCCTTGATCTCATTCTGAAGCTTTTGTTTTCTTTCACGCCTCATATATATTCACCATATTTCCATAACTTAACTAATACTCACCAATTTTTTACCACTGACTCTGTGCCCGAAGCCACTGCCGTTTCTTGGGGGGGGGGGGGGGGGACCGTGGACTTCCACGTGCTGCCTCAAGTCTAACTCTCCAAGGGACAATTTTCTCTTTCTTTCTTTCCTTCCTTCCTTTTTTTTTTTTTTTTGAGACAGGGTTTCTCTGTGTAGCCTTGGCTGTTCTGGACTTGCTGGTCTCAAACTCACATCGATCCACTTGCCTCTGCCTCCTTTCTTTCTTTCTTCCTTCCTTTCTTTCTTTCTTTCTTTCTCTTTCCTTCCTTCCTTTCTTTCTCATTAATAATTAATCAATTATTTAATTAATTAGTGGGGTTTTTAAAATCAGGATTTCCTTGTATAGCCCCAACTGTCCTGGAACTTGCTCCATAGGCCATGCTGGCTTTAGACTCAGATCTGCCAGCCTCTGCTTCCCTAGTGCTGGGATTACAGGTGTGTGCCATTGTGCCCAGCTGTGAATACCTTTTAGTCTTTTCATTTTGATTCTATTGATAAGAACCATGTTTATTCTTTGCTGTGTTGGTTATTCCCACAGGATCTTTTGACGTGAATGAGGACTATTCCCTTTGTGGTGAGAGCGCTAGGTGCACCCACCTGGCTTAATTGTCAAGGGAACAGTCTAAGGGATTTTTAGGGGTTTTTGTTTGTTTGTTTGCTTTTTATTAAATTACCAAATGCTTATAGCATTTTCACACATCCTTAATTTGTGCTGACCCTTCCCTGATTCCCTCTTTTCTCCCCGTTTCTCCGTCTCCTGTCCCCACTCAGAGTAATTCTTTAAAAATATGAGTGGAATTGCATCGCTGTCATACCATTCAGCAAAAGTCCGGGTCCCACAGTGTCCTTCAAGGGAGAAGACCCAGCCTCACAGCCCTGTCACTGCTGCTCTTGGACCTCTCCTCCCCCCGTTCAGTTCAGACAACTCTGTTGACCTTAATGCTCCTCGACCTTGACCTTGACAGGTGAGCTTCCACCTGAAGCCTTTGCAGTCGCTGCTCCCTCTGCCCAGAATGCTGTCCCTTTACATGCCACCATGTGTCATACCCCATGTCACTGAGGTCATCTCCTAAATGCCACCTCCTCTCAGCAATGCCCCCAGTTACTCCAACCACTGGGGCATGTTCACCACCACCCGTCCTCCTTTATTTTCTTCCTTGTCATTTATCTCACAATAAAATTAGGTATTTGTTTACTTTTAGGCCAGCCTTCCCACTGGGTTATAATGCCATGAGCACGGAGGGATTTTTTTGTTGTTGTTGTCGTTAGTTTATTTCATGTCCATAGGCCTGGAATTGTGCCCAGCATAAATAAGCACCCAATAAATATTAAATCCATAAACAAATGAACATGTATATATTTTCCTAACTTCCCAAATAGTAATGTGTGTGTGTTTGTGTGCATATTTCTTCATACGGGCTCACAGTATGCCCGGCCCCATTTAGCACTGATTCATGAGCCATTGATAGAGAGAAATGTTTATTTGTTTAGGGTCTTAATATATGTTTGGGAGAGGAATTCCTGAAGAAAGGATGCTGGACACATTTCAGTTACCCCACGAAGAACTGGAAATCCTGCCTTAGAAGAATCTTCCTCATTTTATTAGGCTCTACACCTTGCTAGGAGACCTGGCTAGCAACACACTGAATAAGCCATGTTGAGCTAAGTGTGCTGGGAAGTTGTGGCCTCAGGATTTACAGCTGCACCTTTGTGACTTGAATTGTTTTGTCTTCTGAAGCATATCTTTCTTTTCTTTTCTTTTTTTCTTTTTCTTTTCTTCTTCTTCTTCTTCTTCTTCTTTTTTTTTTTTTTTTGCATATCTTTCTAACCCTTCTAATCCAGCCACCAAGGGAGCACACTAACATGCACCAATATAACATACTTTCCATGTCCTGGGAATACCATATATGAATGTTACCTCCTCTATGACCCTCCCCCATGATCTGGATTTGGTATCTGGGGGGGAGGGGATGTAAGGACACATATGCAAATGAATATACTTCCTTACATAATTTTTCTCGCAGGAAGAAGATGATAGACATGTAATAGACTTTAAATAAATAAACCCTTAATTCAGCTTTCAAATAGCCTCACAATCCATCACATATCCAGGGTTATATTTTTATAATGTGTTTATTTGTGTACAAAATATGTTGTAGTTTATTGATGCATGTGCAGCAAAATACTCTATCACATACAACAAAAATACATCTTTGACTCCCTTTCTCCCGCTTAAGGAATGGCAACACTGTTTTGGCATTTCAGCAGCTAAAAATAAAGTGCTATTATTAAGCAGAATTGGAATGTCTTCACTGGACAAATGTGATGTACGATTTGAGTATACAACCACATTTTTGTTTTTCACAGAACAGGAAGCTCCAGGTCCTGAACACCTCCAGAGGATACAAATATTTGTATATATATGTACACATGTATACACTGTATATGTAAAATGCCAACAAGCCTCTTTGTCTGAGTCAGTTTGCTGCATTCGTCTGGGTCCCTTTTCTCCTGCCGAATCGGATTCACACCACTGAGATATCAAGAGTTCATCCGCAGGCACCTAGAAGTTCACCAAAGGCTGGCATGTTGGGTTTGTGGTGTTGGTGAGGAGATGCGGAGGAGCCCTTCAGACCTCACTGGGGGACCTGGAGCGGAAGGGCACTTTGGATTGGAAACAGCCACAGAACAGGAGCCACAAGGCACGCTGGATCTCCTGGTTGCGGAAGGCATAGATAATGGGATTGATCATGGAGTTATAGGTGGCAGGCAGCAGGGTGGCATAGGTGTAGACGGCCGGGTCTTCTTGGCTACCCACCACACAATAGATGGCGAAGGGCAGCCAGCTGGCCCCAAAAGTGCCTAGCACCACGGCCAGAGTTCCCACGCCCTTTCTGGTGGCTGCTAAGTGGGGTGGCGCTAGGCAGTGCTGCTGCAATGCGATCTGGTGGGCGTGGCGCCAGACCACCTGGCAGATGCGCACGTACAGGTGCAGCATGATGCCAAAGACCACAAAGAAGGAAGTGGAAAGTAGAGCCACGTGGCTGCGTGTCAGGGGGCGTACCACGCTGCAGGACGCATGGTCGGCCAAGCAGTTCCAGCCTAGAACAGGCAGCAACCCCAACCCGAGGGATACTGTCCAGGTGGCCGCCAGCAAAAGGTGCACGCCCAACAGGGTCCGGCGAGAGTAGTAAGTGAGGGCATTGTAAAGGGACAGGTAACGGTCCACTGTGATGGCAAGCAGGCTGCTGACCGAGGCGGCGAAGGAGGCCACCAGGAAGCCCACCATGAGCAGGCTCACAGTCTCCGAGGGCACCACGTACTGAAAAACAAAGTGTAGGATGAGACCACAGCCCGCCAGCAGGTCAGCGGTGGCCAGACTACCTACGAGCACAAACATGGGGGTGCGCAGCGCGGGAGTGGACGCGATGAGCGCCACCACCAGCGCATTTTCGCCTGCGATCACAGTCCCCGACACGCACAGCAGCACATCCCAGGGATTCACTGCCGAAAGCAGTAGTCCCGAGGGCCCTGCTGGCAGCTGAGAAGACAGCTCCAGTGACCCATTAGGTCCGCCGCCGCCTCCTATCGCCGCGGATGCTGCTGGCGGTCCCCATTCACTGGTGTCCGGTGTCCCTGCCGCTGTAGCCGCAGCTGCTGCTCCTTCGGCTGCCACTGCCACCACCTGGGACTCGTTGAGCGAGGCGGCACTAGCGTTCATCGCCGCCAGATGTTGCTCCCTGCACAAAAGGGATCGAGGATTATCAGGTGCGGTGGCCAGACTATCAGGGAACTTTGGCGCGCAGATGCCCTGCTCAAACTGCCTCACTCAAATTGTCTATCTCCCCTCCGGGGCGTGCACGGAGCTTAGTGGGGAAGCTGGAATAAAGTGCGAACCCCAAATAAATAAGCACCTGTTGAGCGAATGAATGAACGAAATATATGGGGTCTCTGAGTTTTGGCACAGATGCACAAGTCCATAGATTCCACTATGCGCTCGCATGCACAAGTGTTCAAATACATCAGTCTGTGAGACGCATCACCTAGACTGTTCGAGCTAGGCAGAGCCGCTGTCCGCGGTGCTGAAAGCGAAGTTTGCGCTCTCAGTAAGCAGAGAGAAGAGTCAGGGACCCCCACGTCTGGAAAGACTAGAGGGGAGATTGCTAGGGTACGGTGATCAAACCTCGCTCCGATTCTCTGATTCTGAGACAGACTCACGCGGAGACTGCCTCTTACCCCTCCGCCTTCCCCACAAGCTCAAAGTACCCCTAGGAGGCCGCTGCTCACCTGGGGAGTCAGGGTTCCGGGGAGTCTCTGGTCATGCGCTCCGTGGCTGTGTGCCAGGCTGTGTTCCCTGCGCGGACCCAGCAGTTGCCTGCAGGAGGCGGCCCCGGCGTCGAGGAGGAAAGTGCTGGTTGCCTGTGCCTGAGCTACCTTCACCGCGAGTGGAGAGGCAGTGGCAGAGAAGGCGGCTGCGAGCAGTGCAGCGCGCCCGCCCGGAGATTGACAGGCGGGGCCCGGTGACGTCAGGCTCTGGGTTCTGGTTCCAGAGGATTACTCGCCACACCCTCCAGGCTGATCCTTCTTGGCGTGCCACCCCCCCCCCCGCCCCGCCCCGCACAGAAACATCTCAAGAGAGCTCCAGAAGGGAGAAGCCAGAGTCGCCACCAGCCCAAATACCTCCAGGAATGGGACTGGGGTGAGAGGAGGGGGGTGGAAGGAAGAAGTGAAGACCCGAGGGCAGGCAAAAAAAAAAAAAAGGGGGGGGGCGTGAGCTGGAAAAGGGAAAAAGAAAGTGCGGGATGAGTGACAGTAAACCACATAGAAAAGGCTAGAGCCAAGGACCACTTTGCAGGGAGAAGGGGCGGGGTTGGGTCAGGGGCATCTTGAGGGAGACAGAAAAAAAAAGTTCCCTTTGTAAGAGTGTCTACAGCATGTGTGTGGCTTGAGTAGAGGCAGGGAAGAAAGGCAGAGCCAGGAGCAGAGAGAAAGGTAATAAGACAGACATCTGGGACAAGCCTGGGATAGAGTTTCTTTTTCTCCGGGGAGCGGAGGATTTACCTGAGCAATGCTCTCTCTCCCATGATCTTTCTGAGCCCTGCCCTGAAGCTTTCCGGACCATCTGATCTCTGCCCTTGCTGCTGGTGCCCTTGAAACTGCTCTTTAATTGAAGACAAGGTCTGTGTCTTGTTAGAATAAAAGAAAACAGCAAAATGTGATTTACTTTCCTGGCAAGAGACTTTGCCCTGTTAATTAGTACCTTATAAAACAAATTATAGGACCAAAATAGTGATAAGTCAGCAGCACCAGGCTGCAGTAGGCAGGGCTTTTTATTTTCAGCCCAGAAAAAAAAAATCACCCTTTTGGTTCAAAGGTGTTTTGTTTTGTCAGTAAAATGCGAGCATTTGCCTTTTCCCTTTGTAACCAGACAGAATCTCCAGTAGCTGTATTAGGGACCAAAGCGAAAGCAGCTGGCTCTGTGTGAGGAGTGATGGCATCAGACTGGGGGCACTGCTGTGGCCTCCACACACTGCATAGTTTGAAGGAAGTGAAATAAAGCATTGAACATTGTAGGTGCTTCTTGCCTCCTCGCTAGCCTGTGTTTGGCTCCATTTTTACATATTGCTCCAGGGACACAAGGAAGGAGAAAGAAAGAACTCAGCTGGCCCATAGTCTTGGGGGGAACGGGGTTACCTGTGTTGGCTACTTTAGACAGGACCTCCCAGACTACCCCTGTTCCTGCCTCAGTGCCCCTGAACTTACCTGGGAGATGGTTCCTGCCATAGTTAATGCTGGGCTATGAATGAATTTACCTCCATTTGAGGGATTTTAAAACTTAACACATTCCGCCATTGTCATGACCCTAAAACTCAGCTGAAGCCCCAAGTTTCTGAAAAGAGACATTTTGAGCCTCAGTGGAAGACTGTCACGTCAGAGCCAAGAACTTGTTTTGGAGCTGTCAAGAGAATTTCCAAACCACTTTAGTAGCGTGAGGACTGCAGAGTTTGCAAATGATTACATCAGGTGCAGGCCCAGACCCTCATGCATGTCCTAAGATAGCTAAGAATGCAGGCCAACACAAAATCCTATTATGAAGGGTTTTTGTGTGTGTGTGTGTGTGTGTGTGATTTATTTTCCTTGTAGCTTGATCATGTAGTTAAATGACAATACCGTTGCAATGCCAAAAGACGGACATGCCTGGCAGGAGAGGCCCAAGTCTGTTCCAGCCTCACATTCCAGAACACAGCAGAATGAATCTGATCACACCTTACCCCTCCTCTGCCTGGACATCTTCAGGATCTTGTCATAACTGAAAATAAATATGATTTGGGAGGTGTCTTTGTCCTATTGCTGGAAGAGACACCATTAACTGTGGCAACTCTTTTACTTGTACTAATTTATCCTTTTATACTTTACAATTTTACACTCCAACCCGTTTCCCTTGCTTGCCTCAGTTCCCTACCTCCTCCATCCCTTCCCCTCCCCCCTCTCCATGGACTCCTCCTCTTTTTCCTTTCAGAAAAGGGCAGGCCTCCCAGGGAGATCAACGAAACATGGCATACCAAGTTGCAATAAGCGTAGGCACAGGCACACCCCTTGTATTAAGGCCAGAAAAGGCAACCCAGTAGGAGGACAAGGGTTCGGAACACACCAGAAGCAGCCCCCTATCCCCTCTGTTAGGAGCCCCACAAAGACGCCAAGCCACACAACTATAACGTATCTGCAGAGGGCCTGGGCTAGACCCGTGCAGGCTCCCTAGTCAATGGTTCAGTCTCAGTGAGCTCCTATGAGTGCCGGTTTGTTGAGCATGTGGGCTTTCTTGTGGTGTCCTTGACCTCTCTGGGCCCTCCCATCCTTCCCGCCCCCTTCAGCAAGATTCCCCAGTTTTCCCCATGATGTTTGGCTGTAGACCTCTGCATCTGTTTCCATTGGTTTCTGGTTGAAGCATCTCTGATGGCAATAGGGTCGGGCACTAATCTATGAGCATAGTAGAATATCATGAGACATCACTTCATTGACTTTTTTTTTTTTTGGCACAGCAGCTCTTGCGGAGAAAAACATTAGTTGGGGCTGTTTTACTGTTCAGAGGTTTAGTCCGTCATCTTCATGTCGGGAAGCATCTTGGTGGCACACAGGCAGACATGGTGCTGGAGAAGGAGCCAGGAAACTCTACATCCGGATCAGCAGGCATCAGGACGAGCGAGACACCAGTCCTGGCTTGAACATTTGAAACTCTAAATCCCATCCCCCAATAACACACTTCCAACAAGGCCAGGCATCCTGATGCCACTCCCTAAGCATCCAAATATATGAGCTTATGTTTATAGGCTGAATATTTTAGCACAAGACCCGTTGGAAGAACAGGATCTTGTATATGAGCAATGAATCACATCTAATATACATACATAACCAAAGAAACACATGGACTCTTTTCTTCCTTTGCCATCTATCTCCCAAGAAATGAGCAGACTCGAGGGAGGGTGAGTTGAAAGAACGGGCCTCATCTGGTCTCAAGACACACATCTGAGAAAGATAACTATATGACCCAAAGACAGTTTGCAAACTTTCCACTGCATTCATAAATGAACTTTATGAGTCACCTTACCCAAAGCTCCAGCACTTTGGATAAGATTGGTCTTCTGGAATATTCAGCCTATAAACAACCATTTCTACCCCAGCACCCCCATATACCAGATTGGAGGAGCAGGGCTCACCCATCCATTGCTTAACTAGTGACCAGATTCTTTTCTCTTGAAACTTTGAACTGAAGACACCATGACAGTGGTCACTCAGGGTTGGGTTCTGGATCTGACATAAAACTGTAAGTCAGGCCTGGGACACTCACACTGGACCTTGGAGGCAATAAACATCCAGGCGAAGGTAGCTGGAATGAAGTAATCAAAACAGGCCTGTGAGAGGAGCAGAGTCGAAGGTGGACGTGCGACCGAGGTATGCAAGAAGTGACCTCAGTGTCTGAGTGGCTGGCTTCTGGTTCTGTGAGTCCAGCCAGAGCTTGGGGAGCCTTGAAACTTCCTTTATGTTTCCATCACAAATCCTCCCAGCCTTCAACTGCCTTGAATCTGTTTCCATTCTGTGAAATCTTCACGCTTGATAACAGTGCCTAGTTTGTCTTATCCTGGTTCCGTGGAGAATTTGAAACTTTTGATTCCTGACTTGCAGTCACAGGCTAAACTCACTACTACCACTCCAGTGACAAGGCCATTATAGCCTCTGGTTTTTCATGTTTCAGGACTCACTAGCATGATCACGAGGAAGCATTCTTGTCTTGGATGTTTCTAATCTGTCAACTCTGCCTCTCTCTAGCTCCCATTAGTATATTTCCTACCCTTGTCTCCTTCAGTGGCTCTCAATACTCCCAATTAGAATTACCTAGAAAGCTTTTTCTTCCTTCCTTCCTTTTTTTTTTTTTTTAAATCACTGGTCTCTGGATCCTTCACCCAGGGATTGATTTATTTGATCTGAAGTGATGCCTAGGCATTTTATTTTCATTCCACAGAGGCAAAATTGAGAAGACCCACGGCAGCAGTCATGCAGTTCCTCTTTCAGGATGGTGTACAATGGATCCCCTGAGACAGTACTGTGCAGCTCAGATAGGTGCACGAAGGGAATTTTGGCATCAACCCAACTGCAAGTCGCTCAGTGAGTGAAGTTTCTAGTTTCTCCCACTAGCCACACCTCTTCTGCAGACAGTTCTCTGCACTCACGAAGAACCTCCTTTCTGTCCAGTGATGAAGGTGGATACTTGGTTCTCTCACAACCTAGAGGAATTCAGTGGCTTCATCGGGGAATGCTAAACTTTGGCCACACATGACCACTTCTAAGGTATGCCTACTGTGGGCTCAAGTCTTTGCAAACAATTGGTTTAATAAAATCAGAGTTTCAAGTTGCCTTTTAGAATCTTACAAAACTATAGCACCTCTGGGGATCTGCAGGCACACACACACACACACACACACACACACACACACACACACACACACACACGAGAGGGGGGGGCGGGGGGAGAGATTGTTTGATATTGTTTCTTACAGCCAAGCAATGCAGTTCTTTCCTGGAAAGCGTAAGTCTATCTGATGGCACACTGGTCTTTGTCCTGACAGGTCAGGAAGACAGAAAATGCTGGATGCTTTTTTTGAGGATGCAGGCTGACACAGGTGAATTTTATTTAAAATGTCTTCCTATTTCTCTGCCTTCACCTGTGTCCAAATAGCCTCTCATTCTCAGGCATCAAACTATGACATAATACAAGATAGCCACTGTTAGTATTCTGCCCCAGTCTGCCTAGCAACCTATGGTGTCACTACCTATCTGCCACTAGGCGTGCCCCTGCCCAGGAGTATATAAAGGGACGAACCCTCCTCATGTCTCTCTCTTGTTTCTCTTACTCTATTAGTCTTACTTTGTCTCAACATATCTCTCTCTCTCTCTCTCTCTCTCTCTCTCTCTCTCTCTCTCTCTCTGTCTTTCTCTCTGTCCCCCTGTGGTACCCCCTTCCTTCTCCACCCATGCTCATACAATAAACCTCTCCATATCATATCATATCTGTGGTGCATATTTCATATTTCATTCATATTTAAAACCCACTCCCTTAGCATGTCCAAAAATGTTAAGGATGCTCTTTTTTTGTGCCAAGTGAACAATCTCGTCTGTAAAGCACTGATATCCATGGATATCAGTATCACCTCATGGTCTCAGGAAATTGACATCGGGAGCAAAGCAACAAGACCCAGAACCCTGAGCAAGGCAGCTAAGAGCTGGAGTTCAGTTAAGTTGGCATGAAAAACTAACCAGGAAAAACAATGCCTTTAAGACTATGCGTTCTTTTAAGACAGTAGAACATTGAACTGTATAGAAAAATGTATAGTCTTACATCTTAGGTGATGGATTGGATTCTCATATTGGGTGTGAGAACGTTAAGTTGAAAGTGGGTTCTGCTGCTGTATTTGAAAGAGACGCAGAGGCAGTTTACCCATCGCCTTGCCCTACATATCCAAAGTGCTTTGACACTTGTGGGTTCATACTTGTTATCTCATTTTATTCTTTGAGACAATCACACTGAATTAGAGGCTATTATCTTTGCTCCTGGGGCAACTCTGGTTCAGTGAGGTAGAAGAAGTTGTTCCAGGCACATGGGACATCAGCAGGAAGCCTCTGTCTAGACTGGGTTCCTTTCGTTTGGATCTGGTATTTATCAAGGGCTCCCTTCAGGGCCAGGAGTTGACAATGGGAGGAACATGGGGTATTTCTCCCTTTTCCCTCAAGGGAGGGAAACCCTGGGGCCCTCTGGGTACTAGTCTGCTTCTTTCTCTCAGGCTGGGTCCTGAGTTCAGGCAGCACCTGATGGTTGGCTCTGCCCTCTAATCCACCGGTCAGTAGAAATGGAATCCCCTGTGTGCCGGTGATGACCCCCTCACAGTCTTCAGCCTAAACTCCTTTAACTTTCCCTTGGAGGATATGTGAGCACCATGGGCTTGGGGTGAAACATAAAACAAAACAAAACACTTCCCTTTGCGTTCCATTCCAACCCCCCCCCCCCCAGAACCTCTGCTTCATGAGAAAAGACAGGCTGCTGTTGTGGAGGTTTTGGTTTCTATGTAAACATGTCTTCGTTTTAATCCCACATGTGGGATATGGGGGGTGGGATGCTCCAGTTTGTCCACAGCTGATAATTGCAGGGGTGTGGTCTTTGCCAGTGGGGATAAAAGCCAGAAAGAAGAAGTCTGTAGGTGATTCCCCCCTGCTGCTCCTGGTTGCTGTTGACGCAGTGTGAAGAAGTTGAAGATGTCTTAATAGGGAGGTTGGACTTGACCCAAAGAACCCAACAACCCCAAAAGCAGGAAGTAGCTAAGGAAAACTATGCCCCTTCTCCCCACTAACATTCTTTCTCTCCTACCTGGTGTTGGGGTGTTGGAAAGGATTGGGGTGGAGAAGGCAGAAAGAGATAGAAGAAACCCAAAATAACAACAGTTGTTTAAATATATGCTAATAGGTTGCTGTTAGAACACATGGCACCATTAAGCTAGGTATGGGCTGCTCACCACTGAGTAATTAATAGACTTGTGACTAGTTACTGACACTCTCAATGGGAAAGGAAAACAAAACATCCATCAGTGTGTGCAAACCTGTGCAGACACAAAACCTTGCAGGGGCTTACCTCCTGAAAAGTGGATCCCAAATATTACGGGTGAAAATTTCCAACGTCACTATGACTGCTGGTAGCACTTTATAGATGAATGTTTTGGATTTCATAGGTTGATTTTAAAATACATTGTTACCATGAAGATGAATTTTTGAAAGAAAATAATGTGTCAATATTTTCATCAGTCAAACAGGGTTGCTAGCCAGATGGTCAGTTGAGGTGATGGGACAGTCAGTGTCAAATGATCTTCCTATTACTGTGATATGGCACAGAATGTGTGCTAAATAAGTCTATCAAATGGCTACTTCCAGGATTATCCATATGTACACATATTTTATATAGGTATAGCATGTCATAAGGCATATAGAATAAGATATGTAATGTACAATTTAATACAGACATTAGTATGTATTAAAGTGTTTTGTCAACATTTTTATGTTTTGTCATAATCACGATTTCTTTTATTTAGTCATTTATTTATTCAAAAGATATTTGTTGAACACGGTTGTACATTAGACATTGTCCTAGAAATGAAGATGCTTAAATAGGCAAGTCAGCAGACTCCAGGAGATGAACATCTTGCATGTTATCAACGCTATGGTCATGAGAGTTATGGCAGAATCCAGGAGTCTCACCCAGCGTGGGTGAGTCAGAGGCTTCTCAGATGAGGTGATGTCCAAGCTGAAGTATGAAGGCTAATACTAGTCCCCAAATACGGGTGGAATAGAAGAATTCCAGGCAGGGAAAACTATCTTCAACGTGTGAACATCTAGGGACCCTGACAGACATTACTGGGGCTATGGCCACTGACTCTGGCTGGATATTAAGCTGAGAGGGAAGTTACAGAGAAATGACAGATGGAAGGGGACAGGCCAGGTAGGGCCCCCCTGTCAGGGAAGAGGTTGTTTTCTCTTAAAGGAAATGGGGCAGGGTTAGTGACAGATCTTCTTAAGGAAAAGTGATTGATAAGATCAGGCTTGGGTTCCTCAAACAATTCACAAAGGCTCTGCCAACAACTACAGAGAGAATGGATGAAAGAAACGGACAGGTGACAGTCGGGTCAACCTGTTAGGAAGCTGTCACAGTGACTTCTTTTTATAGGGATATGAAGCCTTAACGGAGAGAAGTGTCCCTGGGGACTGAGGTAGTTGATAGATCCTTTAGATAGTTTGGAGAGTTTTAGTGAGAACAACTGATAGGTGGTTGTCCAACTATTGGTTGATAGTTGTTGCTCACAAGAAACTTAAGACAGGCCCTTCTGCAGAGGGGACAGCCCTGGAACCTAGTTCCTTCTGTTCCTGCAGTCTGTCCCTCCTCTGCTGGGATAGGATAGTTTCTCTGCATTTCATGGCCTGGCAGTTGAGGAGTAAGCCTAGGAATTTCACAGGGATGTTTTCTGGACACGGGTAGAGACAACTGAAGGGCACATGTTGAGGATGACACCAAAGTTATGGTGCAAGTAGGGTTTGGGGCTCAACACATTTAGTACAGTCATAGTATATTGAGTTTGGGGTGAAACAGAAGAGTGTTCCCTCAAAGCCCAGCAGAGTCCACACCAAAAACACATGTTAGGGCGCCATCACTGCCACTCATCGAGTGTGTACCAAATATTAGGTACTACACGAGGTATGTTCTATTATTACCTTCATTTTCTAGAAAATGGAGGCTTAAGAGACCAGATAACTATACCATATGGCTGAGAAGCAAGAAAGTCATGGTTTGGACTCCATTTGTCTCACTGAAGTTAAAAAGAGAACTCATGACAGTCCCTTGTGGAACAAAGTCACTGCAGGATGGAGGAAGAGGCAGCAACAGAGGATTTTTATTTTAAAGCAGCCAGTAAGGCAGAGTTGTCATGGACTGTAGCTTCAGACAGGAGGGATGGAGGGAAGGAGGGAGAGAGAGAGAGAGAGAAAGAGAGAGAGAGAGAGAGACAGACAGACAGACAGACAGACAGACAGAGACAGAGACAGAGACAGAGAGAGACAGGGAGACAGAAAGAGAGACAGAGATACACACAGAGAGAAAGAGAGACAGAGAGAGAGAGACAGAAACAGACACAGAGACAGAAACAGAGACAGAGAGACAGAAAGACAGAGACAGAGACACAGAGACACAGAGGGATAGCGACAGAGGGACATGATGGAGGGAGTGGAGAAGAATTTTAGTTTCCTGCATTCACAGTGAACACTGTTCTAAGCTAAAGCCCCAGGACAGCCAAGAGTCCTCTGCCCGTTAGTCCCTTGATGCTCACACCAAGTAGTCAGATCACTGGGGCCACCACCATTGCAGTATTATTTGTCCTCATCATTACAGGGGACAGATGATGCTGTCACATTTGTCCTTGGTCCGGTGGCTGTTTTGGCATGCTTTTAATGCACCCACATACTCATATGGTTCTTCCCTATGATAGTTTAGAAGTGGCATCTCTTTTGGTTTTTGGAGTGTTATCAGTCTGTGCCTTGAAGCACTGGGTAGCTTGTAGTGTCTACATGCAAAATGAAGCGCAGCCATCCTGCCTCTGAGTTTACACCCCAAAGGGGGTCATGCAGCCTAAGACACAGCTTGGAAGCCATGTTTTATACAAAAGGGAGCAACTTTGAGCTGGGGCACAGCCTGGTCTCACCAACAATATTACACCAGGCAACACTGAATTCACCATTTCTTTAATGCTAGGACACTTAGACTTTGAGTATATTGCTATTATGGATAACTGCACAAAGATTAATTTCATCACGTAATTTGTTTTTATTTTCTATTATTATCTGCCCATGAACATTGTCCGCTGAAGGGCAGAAATGTTTTCCTGGCTCTTGAGATGAGCTGATAATTTGCTTTCCAAAATAATTTACGGTACCAACAAGACTGTGACACCTAGCTTCTCTGGACTTTATTATATTAAAAATTATTTTAATCCAGCAGGTTTAAGTGTTTCCTTCTTAAAGATTAAAATTATATTTATTTGATCACCAATGACATTGGGCTTTCTTCACAAGGTGATTTGCACTTCCTCTTAACTTAGTGATCTCTGTCTTTTTCTTCCCTTTGTTAGGCTTTGGTGTTTTTGTAGAACTAAGGAAGTCAGCTGTGGGTATAAATCTTTTGTGGGTATGTGTGTGCACGTGTGTGTGTGTAAGTATGGGCATGCATGTACCATAGCACACATGTGGACTTCAGAGGACAATCTCAGGCGTTGATTCTCACCGTCTTTCTGTTTGAGCTGAGGTCTCTCGCTGGCTAGCACTGCATGCACTAGGCTAGCTGGCCGTGCAAGTTTCCAGAGAGCGTGCTCCAGTCTCGCCATAGGAGCACCAGGATTACAGACGTGTTCTTCCACATCTGGCTTTATGTGGGTTAAGGTCTTCATGCTCACACGCAGGCACTTTACCACTGAGCCATTTTCCCAGCCCAAATTGCATTTTTATAACATTATTTTTAATAGTTTCTTTGTTAGCATATAAAGTAATAGATTTTTGTTATGGCAATTTCGCTATTTCATGGTATTTAATTCACTCCCCAATACCCTCCCTTCCCCAGTGCTCACTTACTTCCCCCCATCTAAAATGGTATCTTGTGCCTATGTGTATTTAAATCTAGGTCCAACACGTGGAGAAACCCTAGCAATAGCTGTCTTTCTTCCCCCAAGTGCTGGGATTCCAGGCACATGCTGCCTCACTGGATGCAGCAAAGGATGGAGGAACTGCGGTACTAACGGCTTCAGTGTGATACATAGTCTGGGAGGGGGAGCCAGGTGGAGTATGGAGACAATTGTGGCAGGCATGCCAAGTTCCGGCGAAAGCAGGGACCCACTGGGGATGCTGAGCAGAAAGTTAGTTAACTTGAATCAGTGTTTTAGGAGACATTCAGGGAGTAGCAAGGAGAAGTAAGATGTTTTTCTGTGACACGTTTGTGGGCTCTGAGCAGACGAAGCTAGTCTACTCAAGGAGAGCAGAGGGAGCTGGGGTTCTGACTTGCTGCTAAGATCAGTCTCCGCTCTGATGCTGATCTGAATGTAATCCCCTGATCTTCCGAGAAGGAGTCTGAATGCTAGGCGAAGTTGCCAGGGGAATAAAGCCCTCAATGCCATAACAACAGAATCCATCAAATCATTTTCCCCAAAATATCATGAGCTCCAGTAGCACTTGAGCACTTGAGATCTGGCCTGGCGGTAAGGAACAAGCCAACCCAGATTTGCACCCCACTCCCACTCCTCCCCCCCCAACACTTCCGTTCCCTGTGCACAGAGATAACTCAGCAAGATTCCTCATACCTACAAGCTCAGGGGTGTCACTCCCCCCGCCCCAGCTATCACCTGGCCAGGATCCTCTCCTCTTGCAAATCCTCAACTCTTAGCTTTTTGTTTGTTGTGACTTTGATTTCCTGTTCCCCACAC
>NC_140485.1:95942053-95984553 GCF_964271855.1 Acomys minous | reverse complement strand
GGCTACGAATGGTTCTGTACTGCCTGTTCCGGGAATGACCATCATGTCTCTGTTTTAAAAGTTGTTTATAACCATCTTGCAGTACTTCCTTTGTTTCAAAAGGTTCTACGGCCACCTATGAGTGCCTTGCTTTGCCCACCTTACAACCATGTCCTTATTTCAGGAGGGACTGACTCCTTCTGGTTCTGATCTGTCCCTGTGACCCTGTCTATTTTGCCCACCAAATCTCCACTTGGAAACCCCCTATCCCTGAGCTATAAAAACCTTAACTTCCTCACATGCAATGCCGACCTCTCGAACCCTGCCTGAGGGGGAAGCTGCCCATGCGCATGAATAAAAAAAAAAACTTGCTGTAACTAATTTAGCCATGATGATTTGAGATTAACCCTCTCTGTTTCAGTTGGCCTTCCCAGAGCCTCAAGAATCAAAGGAAAAGTGGAATAATTTCTTTAGCATCAAACTATCTCAGCACTTAAAACAACCTCTCACTTTACACTAACCCTAGATATCACACACACACACACACACACACACACACACACACACACACACACGGCAGGGTAAACTGCTCCGCTGGGGCCTTTCCTTTTCCTAACTGCCTGCTTTAAATATCATCAGTCCCGCAGAGACTTTAGTTTCCATGTTGTCTCCTGTTGATGCAGTTTGTTTGGCGTTTAGCCACACAGATGCATTATCTTACAGACGTGTGTTGGGAGTCCCAGAGGGGTCTCCCAGGGGTCAAGTCAGGGGGCTGGCAGAGCTGTGCTCATTTCAGAGGCTCCAATGGGAGATTCCTTTCCTTGTGTTTTCTAGTTCTAAAGTCTTCCTGAATTTGTGGTCTCCTTTCCGCCTTCAAGACCAGCGATGTCCCCCTACCCAACCCTGTCATGGCTCTTCTTCCATAGGTAGACTTCCCGCTGACTAACACAGGGGAGGTGTTTTGGTTATTTTCCCCATTGCTGAGCCCTGACAAAAGCAACAAATATGAAAGGGTCTGCTTTGGCCCACCTGGCTACTGTCCACCACGGTGGGGAGGTCAAGGTGGCAGAAGCTCGTAGCAGGTGTCCTCCCAGCATCCAGTCAAGAAGCTGAGTGACAAATGCCTGCACTCCGTTCGCTTTCTCCTTTTGTTGCTGTCCAGTAGCCCAGAGACTTGGACCACCCACCTGGGACGGGTCTTCTGCCCTCAACCCAAGCAAGACAGTCATACACAGGCCCCCTGAGGCCAGTCTCTTGGGTTGTTCTAGATGTCACCAAGTTGACAACTGTCACAGGAGGGCTGGGTGCTCTCAAAGATTCTATGACCAGATGGGGCTGACCTACCTAAACACTCAGGCCAGCCATCTCAGTCAGACTTCACCTTAGTCCTACCTCCCATGTCCCGTCCCCATTTAAAGTGACACATTTGCAGGCTCTAGGAACTGGAGTATAGGGGTTGTCTTTGGGGATCTTTGGGGGTCCCTGTTACTCTTGATACAGCTGCCAAGATTGGGATCATGGTTTGGCCATTGGATTTTCTCTACGTATAAGGAAGGTTTTGTACTCCAATTTCAATTCTTGTCTCCAAATGCTAAGCCACCTATCGGTCCTTTATGATCCACTGGTAGGTTCTGTGTGTGTAAATGTGTATCTGTGTTGTAGGAATGGGTGCACGTGATACATGCAGGTGCCCCCACGTGTGTGCCTGTTTCCATGTTGGCGTGTGAAGGCCGGAGAGCAACAATGAGTGCTTTACTCAATCCCCCTCCATCCTGGCTGTTTTGAGCGCAGTCTCTCACCGCACCTGGAGCTCACCAGTTCATCTAGGCTGACTGGCCAACATGCCCCAGCTAGCCTCCTCTCTATCTCTTCTCAGTGCTAGGATTAAAGATGTGCGCTACTATGCCCAGAATTCTAAAACATTAAAAAAAACAATACTATGGGTTCTGGGAATCTCACACCTGCAAACAGAGATTGAGATTGAGTTGAATCCCCAACTCTACCCCAACCCCTGACAAGTTGTTTTCTCTCTTCTTTTTATAATTCTTCTGAGGCATGTGTGTGTGTGTGTGTGTGTGTGTGTGTGTGTGTGTGTGTGTGCGCGCGCACATGCTTGCACATACATGTGCTTACATGGAGGACAATTTGTAGGAGTTGGTTCTCTCTTTTCACCATGTCGGTCTTCATCATTGAGCTCGGGTTGTTGGGTTTGGCGGCAAGCACCATTAACATCTGAGCCATCTCACCAGCCCAGACAAGTCACTTTGGTGGATCATCTCTGAGCTGGACTTAGGGAGAGTGGTTCAGAATATGCTAGAGGGACTCTGTCTTCCAGGTACCTAAATAGCTCTGAAAAAAAAAAAGAAAGAAAGAAAGAAAGAAAGAAACATTTTACCTATTACTGAAGAAGCACAGGCCCACCCTGGTATGGCGGGACTCTTCACACTCCTAATGCTAGCACTCAGGAATCTGAGGAAGGAAGCCTGCGGTAAGGGGGCCAGCTGAGCCACAGGGAAGTCATGCCGCAAAGGGAAGAGGTGAGGGAGTGAGGGGGGCTAACATGAATACAGAAGAGGCAAGGAAGGAAAGAATTGGGGATGGAAGAGCCGTGGTTGGCGGTCCCTGGGTGCAAGGGGACAAAGACAAACATTAGCATACGGCACAGCTGTTCTCTCGAGAAGAGGAGAGTCACTGGAGAACTGGGCATTTAGAGGGGTCCCGGCCCCATCTTCTCCTTCTAGATAAACACACTGGAGTTCTGAGAACTTTTCTTTCCTTCCATCTCCACAGGTGGCATTGGTTGTAAGTTCTGCGGCTGCACAGCTGCTCTCCAGCACCATCAGAAGCCAGGCCAGCCAGGGCCCAGTCTGTACACGATGCTTAGGGCATATGGTCAGGCCCTACTTTTAATTTTATCAGAAACAGGACAGCTGGGGTCCTGCTTTGAAGAGACTTCACTGTCTTACTTTGTGGGAAGATCTCATGTAGCGCAGGCTAGCCCCAAATTCTATGTAGCCAAGGATGACCTTCCTGCCCCTACCTCCTAAATTCTGGGATTATAGGTGTGTGCCGCCATACCTGGCTATATTTGTAATATTTTTTCTACATTCAGTTTTGATTCTATATTCATGAGGAATTTTATAAGTTATTTCTTTTAGGGTGTCTTTATTAAATTCTCATGTCAGGGTTAGAGAGGCCACATAAAAAGAGTTGCAAATGTTTCATCTGATTTCTGATAGATTTTTGTGTAATGGAAAAATCTGTAGAACTCACCAGGGAAGTAATCTAGATCTGGATTTTTTTTTTTTAAGTAGAAAAGTTTGTAGCCGGGCGTGGTGACAGATGCCTTTAATCCCAGCACCCAGGAGACAGAGGCAGGAGGATCACTGTGAGTTCGAGGCCAGCCTGGTCTACAAAGCGAGTCTAGAACAGCCAAGGTTACACAGAGAAACCCTGTTTCAAAAAACCAAAAAAGAAAAAAAAAAAAGAAAAGAAAAGAAAAAGAAAATAGGAGAGAGTCTGGTTTCCTGTTTATTCTTTTGTTACTTAGAGAAAATTATTTTCTACTGCAAGCACGTGTCCATTTCATCCACCTTGCCTAGTTTAGTGACAGAAAAGCTCAGGAAATTGCCTTATTATTCTTTCAGCATCTTTGGGGATCTCTGGTGATAGCCCCCTTTTACTTGTGATACTACTGACAGTGCCCCCCCGCTGCCCCCACTCCTTTCTCCCTACTAGTTTCCCAGAGACATTATTTTCACTAAGCTTGCAAAAGAACCTCTTTTGGCTTTGCCGGTTTCCACCACAATTTGTCTATTTTCCAGCTCAACTGTGTTCTCCTTGTTGTCACCTCTACCTGCTCTTTATTTGTGGTCTAATTTGCTTTTCTTTCTCTGAGTTCTGGAGGTGGAAGCTTGGATTATTTTTGGGTTATTGATTTTAAAGCTTTTTTTTCTGTTTTCTAATATTAGTGCTCAGAGCTATGAATTCCTCTTGAAGCCCTGTCTTATTTGTACCTTGCAATTTTCCATTGTTAGGGAAAATATTTTCTAACTCCTTTAATGATTGTTTTTTTTTTAATGGGCCCCAGAGGAAATGTAAATGATGTGGAAACATGTTGCTTCGCTTTTCAACATTTGGGGAAGATTTTCTAGATAGATTATTGCTATTAATTTGTAATTTTTTATGGCTGGAAAACATTCTGCTATGATTGCATTCACTTGAAATGTATTAAGCCTTACATTGGCTGGGTGTGGTGGCACATGCCTGTGATCCCAGCACTCAGGAGGCAGAGGAAAGTGGAACTCTGTGAGTTCAAGGCCAACCTGGTCTCCATTGTGAGTTCCAGGACAGCACGAACCTTGTAGAGAGACTCTGTCTCAAAACAAACAAACAAACAAACAAACAAACAGCAACAGAAGACTTTGGCCAAGCAGTCACTGTATTTTGTGGAAGGTTGATGTGTATTTCAGAGGGTGCCCGCTCTGCAGCTTTTGTGGCATTTATGAATATCAACCTGGCTCAGCTTATCGATACCATTTCATAAATATAATATACACGTCCCGATGTTTTTTAACCTAATGATCTACTAACAACTGAGAGTCGAATATTAAAGCCTGCACTGTATCTGCAAATGTGTCTTCAGTCTCTTTGGTGTGTTTTTGGTCCTGTGTTTCTAAAGCTGTGTCATTAGGGTTTTTATGCCTCCTTGACACCCATGTGAGGCGTTTTCTCTTTATCTGTCAGTGCACAGTGTCTTGCGGTCCACTTTGTCCAGTATCAATGGACCCATACTATCTTTGCTATGCACACTGTTCCCTGTACCACCTCCATGCTCCAGGGTCTTTGAGTTCATGTGTGTCTGTACGCACAGAAGCTATTTGGGTCTGAGGCACTCAGAAATTAGTCACCTTGCCAAATGCTCCAAAACTGGTAAATGGCAGGCAGAGCTGGGACTGCAAGAGAGAAGAAGGCTCCAGAATCTTATCTCTGAGCCTAGCATCTCCTTCTTCCCCTGGGTTGTCACTCCAAAAAAAAAAATCTACAATGTCTGTTTCTATTCCCTTTATTTCCAAGTCCTTGGTGCAAAGTCTCCTTCGTCATCTTTTGCCTTATTTTTCTTTTTTTATTAATTTGAATTTTTTACTTTATTTATTATTATATTATATGCAAGTAAGATGGGGCCGTGTGCAGGTACTGCGGTGCACATGTGGAGGTCAGAGGACATTTTGTGTTGATTTTTTTCCCATATATATATATGGTCTCTGGTGACTGCACTCAGGTGTCCGGCTTGTATAACAAGTGCCTTCATTTGCTAAGCAGTCTAGCTAGCCCTGCCTCAAATTTTATAGGGACTTTTCTTTTAGGTTTCTTTCTCCTATAGTTTATCAAAATTATGTCTAAATTCAAATATAGTCGTACAACATCTTCTTTTTTTCTAAAAATATTCTTGATTAATGGCACCTGAGGTCTGTTAGGATCCAGCCCCTTCACTCGTGTGCCTCATCGCCACTCTGGAAAGGCATGCCCACCCTGGGTTGCAGTAAAGTGTTACTTCAGCCCGTGGGCAGCTCCCGACGCCAGTGCCATTCCTTCTGTCTTGAACACTCCCTGTTACTGAGCCCAACACGCTTGCATGCTCTGCAAAGCCTGGCTTCACTTCCCTGCTACAGCTTTCTTCCTCCAGGAAGCCTGAGCATGCGCAACCTCTGCCCTAGCAAAAGACAGAGCAACTCTCCTTTTCCTTGGGGCAGGGCTGTGAAAACAGGAAAACTCCAGGAGCACTGGACACGGGCTAGGCATGTGGTACACACAAGAAATAAGTGCTCTTTGAAATGCAGAACATACCAGAATCCTAACAACAGCTAAGCGTCCTTGGATTTTCTTTCTATTTTCAGGTGATCATGACACGGAGGGAGACCTTTTACAGAGGCTGGACATGTCAGGAGAGAAGAGGAGTGGAGCAAGGTGGCAGATGTCTCTCCAGGGTTCCATTTCAGGACATCAACTCAGCTTCATTATCAGGAGGCCACGGTTAACATTTTTATAAGCCTGAGAGATGTCCCCTTTTCCTGCTGCTTCTTGTCACTGTGAGAGGGCCAAAGAGCTTCATAGTTCTCATCTGCATCCTTGGCTCGTTGATTTTCCTTCTTTCCTTCCTTCCTTCCCTCCCTCCCTCCTTCCCTTCCTCCCTCCCTCCCTTTCTTCTGTCCGTCCTTCCTTTCTTCCTTTCTTTCTTTCTTCCTTTCTTTCTTTCTTTCTTTCTTTCTTTCTTCTGTCCTTCTTTCCTTCCTTCCTCCCCTCCCCACTTCCCTCTTTAACAGAATGGAGAGTTCACAGAGAACACCTGATCACAAAAGGCTGAGTCATACCTTCTCAGGTGGCTCCTGGGTCCTGGTATTCTGGGAACCAGAGACACTGAGGGTCGTAGAGCCCTGCGCAGCCACAGCCCTTCCCTGGCCCAAGGCGTGCACTGAAAACAGGCAGGGAGCTCAGTAAACACTGACTCAGCCATAAAGCTGCTTGACCCACCGTCCCACACAACCTTGTCTGAATTGTGTCAGTGGGATAGCTTTTGTTCCTGTAATTCCTAATGTTTTGCTAGTGAGAGACTCTTGCTAAGAGTCTGCGAAGGTGGTTGTTGGACTGAGACCCAGCTGGGGAGAGTCAGGTGCTGATGGTGTGTGGGTAGGAAGCTGAGTCAGGATCAGGGCCGAACCATTCCATCTGAGCTGGATTGTCCTGGAGGGGACAGAGTGGCAGGTGCTTCCTGAATACGGTCTGATGGTGAGGATAGTTCAAAACTCCTGACTTTGGCAGGGAGGTTTCAGACCCCAGCCAGGAGCGGGCGCAGTGTAGTTTTCCTTCACACCTGCTCCATGTCCATCTGGCAGCCATATTTTAGAGTTATGATGCTTCGCTGTCTGACATCCTGAGGTCTCTGGAGGGGCTGCCCCTCTCATAACCAGCCGGTTCCTGAAGGTGAAAAACCTGTGATATCAGCCTGGATACCAGTCCAGAACCCTTGATATCAAGTCACCTCCTTTAGTAGGCTTTCTACTTGGAGCATGGCCCCTGCTTCAACCTCCACACCCACATCCGCCCTCCATATCCAGACTCCCTTGCAGCTATTGCAAGCAGCCAGTGTTCCACTAGTTTGCTGCTGTCCTCTTCCTTGCCTGAGGACAAGGCAGCAGTAAGACCTGGCCCACTTGAGAGCCTCTGTCTTGCTCACCATCCCATGTGGCCCTGAGCTGTGCCTCCCATTTCTAAGGCTCTATGGCTATGAAAAGTCCTTCCCCTGTGGCTTTTTCTGTGTCTATGTGTTTTACCATGCCTGGATAAACAATGCATTCACCTTCCCTCACCTCGCTGACAACTCTGTTATCCCCTGGATGAGACATTCCTGAGGACAGTTCATGGCCTGTTTTGTGGATCCTAGGTACCCGACATGTAGCATGTGTTGAATTAGTGAGTGAATGAATGAATGAATGAATGAATGGTGTCAAGAGCCTTTAATAATTCTAAGGAGAGGAAGCATTTTAGGACTTCCTGTGGGGTTTACTATACCCGAGATGTATTTAATTTCTTCTTTCCAGATGAGAGAATTGATTCTAGCCAAGGTTACATCTGGTCTAAAATTATACCATCGGTTAGCAGAAGCTGAATCCAGTGTTACCACTGAACAAAGCCTCAGCTTTCCCCGTCAGGCTGTGCACAGTGCATATCACATGACTGTCCACCATAACATGTGACCAGTAATGACTATAGGCCACATACCTTATCTAATTTAACCATCTTCAGAAACTGAGGGAGAGACTCCATTTTACAACTTCTACAGAGCAGCACAGAGTGGCTTTAAAAAGCCAACTAGTAAGTGGAAGGTAGGGCTTGGGATCCAGGCTGGCTTCAGAGTCTACACACTGACCAAATGCACGCAGCGTTTGACACGTGCACAAGTGTGGGAGCTTAGGAATGGAGAGTAGGTGGGGGGGGGCAAGGAAAAGGGGAGGCCGGATGTTGCTCGTTTTTATCATTTGCAGATGGAAAGTCTTTTAAGATGAAGATTGACCAGCATGATTCTGTGTAAGCAACAACAATAGTAATCGTCAGTGAAAAACACAGCCCAGCATTTGCTTTCTCTGAGGCAAATCAATTAGAGGAAGGACATCGTGTCTCCCTAAATCTCCTTTGCACTCTCAAGTGGGCACTGCATCCCTGGAGGTTCTGGGATTGAAGCAGCTGTGAACTGTGAGACCTGAGGAGAATTGCTTCCCAGGCTGGCAGGCCTCTGTAGGAAGGCAGAGCCCGGGGGTCCTTGGTCTCCTCCTGTGGTCATCACCAAACCCTATAGCCAGCAGCCACCATTAGTGTAAGAGTGAAAACTCAGGGTTTCTAGTTTCTGCAGGCAACCTCTTTCGTTTCAGTAGCCACGGCCTCTGAGTTGGTGAGGATGCAGGATGCCCTCATCGCAGCCACAGCCTGCATATGAAAGATGGGTCTTTGTAGAACTGATGGGACTTAGGTCAGTGTCTCTGGTCTTCAGAAACAGGCCCAGGTCCTTTCTGCCTTTCCAGCTTCTCCTGTGATCACCTGCGGTACTCACAGGAGCCCTGAATGCAGTTGCTAGGCAACAAGCCATCTCAGCTTCCTCCTTAGGTTTCTAGACATTTCCACCTGGATCCTCATCTCCATGTTTGTCCTCCTGGTAAGAGGAGTGGCCAGATTCATGGCCAGATGTCCTGAGGAACTTGTGAGAAACACTTAGGTCCTTTCTCCATGCAGAGCTAACCCGAGAGGCCCACTCTGCTCCTCCAAATGCTACAGAGGGTCCCATTTTCTATCTGGAAATATGTGTGCTCTGAGGCAATTCACTCCGGTGAGGTTGGTAGTGCACATGTGGGTTATGGGAATGTTTCTCCTTTTTTTCCTTCTTTTCCCTGCTGTTCCTCTTCGTCCCTTCTCTGCTAGGAGGCAGAGGGTGCTAGAAAAAGAAGAGTAACTTGCGCTTTGCTCTTGCTGGCTTGCGAGATGATGTGGCATTGATTGAATTTTATAAATGCTTCCTCGGGTCTCCTCAGCAACAGCTGAATGAAGAAGTAAGAATAGTGCAGGAGAGAGAGGACTGTCAGTAAGATGTGTGCCAGGCAAACACGAGAACTCGCGTCTGGACCCACGGCACTTGGGTAAAGATTTTAGCGTGGAGATTCACGCCTGTAAGCCCAGCACTGGTGGAACGGTGGCTGGAAGGTCCGCGGAGTGTGCAGGCCGTCCACTGCGGTCAAACTGGCGAGGAGGGTTTACTTAGAGATTCTGCCTCAAAACACAGGGTAGAAAGCGAGTGAAGAAGACCCCAGATATCAGCTCTTGCTCCCATATATTTACATGCATGTACATGAACCTGCACATCTATATACATGCATGTACACAAACCTGCACACATATATACATGCATGTACACGAACCTGCACACCTATATACATGCATGTACACGAACCTGCACACATATATACATGCATGTACACGAACCTGCACACCTATATACATGCATGTACACAAACCTGCACACATATATACATGCATGTACACGAACCTGCACACCTATATACATGCATGTACATGAACCTGCACACATATATACATGCATGTACACGAACCTGTACACATATATAGATGCATGTACACGAACCTGCACACATAAGCGTGAGCGCGCGCGCACACACACACACACACACACACACACACACACACACAGAGACTTGAAATGTTAAATAAATGTCTCCTTCATTTCCCCCCTTTTTTTCAGTACTGATAAAAAGAGGGTGCATGGCACCTTCACCAGGGGTGTCTGCAAAGACCACACAGAGCTGCCCTTGCTTGCACCCCTCTGCAGCCCCGCCAGTCTTCTCCCTCCTGTCCTCTGGATCAGAAGCCTTGTTTGCACAGCTCCAGTAAAACTCCCAACGACACAGGCTGCAGGTGATAGCAACTGCCCAGAGAGTCCTGTGTGGGGTCTCCAAAGCTACCGGGAGGATTTCTCCCAACTGGCCCAGGACAGAAGCATGGGGATGTTTTGGGGGTTGAATTTTATCCAGCTTGTGCCTCGTCAACCTCCTCTGATGAACATCCTTTGTTGTCAAGCAACTCTCTTCTCTCCCCTGGCAATGAAGGCTGCTCTGGCCTTCAAATTCCTTCACCTCTTCCCATGGAAGAGTCTCTTTTCCTGGAAGAGAGAAAGAGAAAAGAGAAAGGGAACATGGGGTGGGGAAGAGGTGAGAGAGAGAGAGAGAGAGAGAGAGAGAGAGAGAGAGAGAGAGAGAGAGAGAGCTGGCAGAGGTACCACTGGCGGGGAAGTAACTCCAGGTTTCTGCATGAAATCTTTTTAATAATCCCACAGTCCACAGGTAATGCTTAGAAGTGCAGCTGACAAAACTCAGAGATGAAGAGATTTATTTGTTCAGTATCACACAGTTGGTCAAGTCTCAATTCGCTCCCCACGGGGTTTACTAGTCCTGACAACTGTCCATGACAATTCACCACGTTCTAACACCCCAAGACAGAGATATGGATGGGGGAGCCCTACATTACAGACCCAAGTGCTAGCTCAATTAGCTGGCAAATAAGACAGAATGTACCAGAGGCCGAGAGGAAAGCAGAGACCTGATAGCAAAGCCAGCTTTGTGAGCAGGCTTCGGGCCTCTAGTTCCCTGGATGTCCTTGGGAGGGAGAGTCGTCTGGCTATACTTTCTGAATTGCTAGATCTGGAATCGGAGCATAGGTTGGTGAATTCTTCCAAACACAGTCATTTCCTTCCCGATGGAACATACACCAAGAAGAACCACCCCCCTCCCCGACACCCGGGGGGCCGGGTGCATCATGTGATTCCTCAGAAGTTGGCTTGAACCGAATCCCTTGTTGCTATAGGAACGATTTCCTACACACGTTCTGGAAGACACAAGCCCGGATAAACGCTGTTATTGTCGTGGCGTGGATAAGTGCTGTTTTATTGTGGCGTGCGCTTCCACTGATTCAGCTGCGGGGAGAATGGCCAGCTGATGGCCAGGCCGAGACAGAACTTAAAGCCCTCTTTCTGACTTGAAAACGAACCAACAATGCCATCTTTCATCATCAGCAGTGCCTGTGACTCTGCCCTGCCGTGTGCTCCAAGTTCCTGCACCTCTTGTTTCCTAGGTGAACAGTGATGGATGGGAAGGAAGGGCTCGTGGGTCAGTTCAAGGAATGCGTCCTGGTGGCAGTGACTCATCATCCTTCAGAGCTGGGGTTCAGGGTAACACAAAGGTACTGAAGACCGGGAGCAATGTGCACCAACAGGCTCATTCACGGTCCTCTCCACATGGTCCCCAATTTGATTGCTGTGCTTCCCTGTGTTCCCTCCCCCAAAGTCACATCATATTGGTCAGCAGATACTTTCCAGGGTGAGCTGCTGAGCCTTAGAACTTAGGCCAGTGTTGCCGTTCCCTTCATTGAAACCTACAGTGCACACGTCTTTTATATTTTTGCATTGTTGTGCAAATGCTCCTTTCCTTCTTCGAAGGGTGAGGAGGGCATTGGGTCAAGGCAGAACTGTTCAATGGGGCCATAGTGGAAGCAGAAAGGAGGTTGGATTCAAACCCAGAAGGCTTTGTCCTCAATGCATCTAGCTATGAGACCTTGGACAGGTCATCTGCTCTAACCGGAAAACACTTTCTCATTTATGAAAATGACAATCAAGCCATCTTCATGGCCAGGCTGAAGAAATTCAGTAAATTGATTTGTTCAGTTGTCATCTGGGACTGACAACTTTTCAAATGCCTGTAAGTCAAATTCTCTGCTCTTATTTTGTCATAAAGAAGTGAGAAAAAAAAAACAATAAATAAATGAGTGCATGAGGAAGAGGAGCCGATAGATTCTGTGGGTGCAGGGGCTGGAAAAGGGTGCCTCTGAGGTGTAGCACTGAAGCTAACAGTTTTTTGCTTTATCTAAATACACATAGTGATGTGGAGCTGGCAAGCAACAACTCACTCTAAGTATGGCAGGCGTAGCTCTTCTCTGAATGGCTTTGTGAATTTTCTCTCACAAACGTGAGTTCTTTTTGGCACAATTTAGATCAGTAGTCGTAATCCAGAATAACCAATGTCTCCCAGGATGCTCAGTGCCACCCAGAATGTTCTACATTGCCCAGAATGCCCAGTGCCACCTATTTTGGCCCAGCAATAAGATGCGTTCCAGCCTACAGGGGACAATTGCAGAGACCTGCAAAGGATGCCACCATCTTACAGAGGATTCAGGATCAATTCTTAGCAACCACATGGTGATTCTTAACCACAGGAGATGCGACATGTCTTCTGGCCTCTTCAGGCACTGCATGCACGTGATGCACAGATGTACACAGAGCTCCCAATTCCCAGGAAGATAAAACAAAAACTAAAAGGAGAAAAGAATACTGTAGCCAATGGTCAGAACAGTCTCCACACTTGAGTGGAGAGTGGGATATGACTTTCTCATGTACTCTGGTGCCTCACATTTGACCATGTCCCCTGGAGGGGGAGACCTGGTGGCACTCAGAGGAAGGACAGCAGGTTACCGAGAAGAGACTTGATACCCTATGAGCATATACAGGGGGAGGTAATCCCCCTCAGGAACAGTCATAGGGGAGGGGAATAAGGGGAAAATGGGAGGGAGGGAAGAATGGGAGGATACAAGGGATAGGATAACCATTGAGATGTAACAAGAATAAATTAATAAAAAATTAAAAAGAAAGAATGCTTAATTGATTTTCAAGATGCCACTTTGACAAGAACCCTAATAATTGTGTGATGATCACATCTGAGAAGGATGTAAAACCTGTGGGGGAGTGGTCGTGAACACATCATTCTGTTAATTATCACACAAACAGTCAAATGACCATCATCTTCTACTCACATAGCTGGTTATGGCTCTGGAGGGCTATCAGGGGAGCTCTCTCTGCTGAGGTATCTTCATTAATGAGCAAGAAGCTGAGGCAAATATTGCAGTAATTAAATCTACTGTGGATACTGATCTAGAAGGCACAGCAAGGTGCCACGACGGTGGTGTGAGTGAGTGTGTGTGTGTGTGTGTGTGTGTGTGTGTGTGTGTGTGTGTCGGAGGGGATGACAGCAGATGCCAGCCTTGTGCACTTGGAGTGCTTAAGGCAAGGAATGAGAACATCAAAAGGAGTTCGGACAGTAGACAATGAAAAGGTGAGGGGAGAGATCTGAGATGTGCAGGCTACTGGAAACTTCTAGAAGAAGCGATGCTAACTGCCAAGTTATAGCTCAGCCAGAACACAGAGGTGGCATAGCTCTGCCTGCAATGGGATCTCCAGAGAAGGCAGGGATATTAGTTGGAAAATTAATTTTTTAAGAAAGGAAAGAGAAAGGCTATGCTCACTGCATGACGTGATGGAGATGGGGATCTTCCAGCTCTTCAGGAAGTAGAGGCCATGATGAAAGAGCCTCTTTCACTGGGGTGGGGGAGGGGGAGAGGAGTCCCAAGGGGGGGGGACTAGAATAATTGGTGTCCCTCTGTCTCTTGCTGCTGTTCCAGGGGAAAATCTCATTGGATTCCTTTGGGCCAGACAGCATGTGTGGTTACACTCTGAAAGGAAAAGAAAGGTCGTGCCTTCACCGTTGCCTTCTCAGAGCCTCAGTCGTTTTTCATCACTTATTCTTTCCACCTAGTAGTTGTTCCGGTGTGGAAAAAATACCTTAGCAAAGCATGCTGGGTCCAAGAAGATGACCCACTGCGTGACACTCAGACGGAAGGTGCAGGAAGAGGCAAGATCAACTCTAAGATGGGCCTCTGGGCCAGCTTCTATGGCCCCCGGGGTGAGGTCCATGAAAAAAAGCATTAGTTCACCCCAGCACAGAGCAATTGCTCATCTATGTTGGGGTCTTGGGACCAGGGAAGAACTGTTACATCAGTAGATGCTATCAACACAGCGAGGGAACCCTATGTCCTGTCCACGTCCCTGAGGAGAGTGCAAACTACACACTGATGAGGCTGGAGGGCTGTCAAGGAAGCATTTAGTGGACTTCAGAATAAAGCTTGGCTGCGCACATGCTGCAACTGCTTGGAAATGTGTTGGCAAAGAAAGGAGGGCGGAGTAAGGAGGGTGCAGCATTCCTATCCCTGAGTGGCAAAGGACAGTTAGCACACAAAGCTTCTGAAATAATGGAACATGGGGCACAGGATACGCTCTGCTAATTCTTGACTGTATCTGGTACTCTCTCTTTATATATGTGTATATATGTATATATATATGTATATATATACATATATATGTGTACACACACACACACACACACACACATATATATATATATATACAAAAAAACAAGTTCTGGCCAATGAGAGGTGAAGGCTAGTTGTGTGTGCCACTCCAGGTTCGGGGAGTTGTAGACCCACGCGAGTCTCCAGTCTTCCCCATACTCTTCCATGAAAAAGCTTAGATCTGATCTGAGAGGATAGAACCACAGCGTCAAAGCAGCCTGGGTCTCCGAGTCACTTTGTGGTGGTGGGGCAGGTTCTTGGAAACCCAACAATATTTGCATAAACATGAGAAAGATCACTTATATGCTATTACACAGAAATCTGGGAGGGTTTTTTCAGTGCACTTGAGTACATTTGGAGAATGACGGGAAATGAAGCACGTGGGGAATGATGGGAAACGAGGAATGACTGCTGAGCTGTAAAACTAGGATGCCTGGCCCTCAAGCAGCACACGGAGGTTTCTGGGAAAGCCCTAGCGCTTAGGCCAGCAAGCGTCAGCACTGAGGCAGTGCTAATCTCGCGAGACACTCTTAGCCAAAAGGAGCTGAATCTGCTCTGAGGCCATTGGCTCAGAAAAGCCAGCCCGTGACGTCACGGCAAACTACATCTGTGAAGGCTCAATGGCCGGCAGATGCTTTGAAGCAGCGGTTGAATAGACGCCACCACTCCACGGCCACCATTCTCAAAGTTCTTCGGAATTTCGCGCTTGAGTTGGTAGCTACTGGTTGTCACTGGGAGCAGTCACAGCCAAACCTAAAAATTTGGATATTGCTCCCCAAACAGGGCCATTGAATTCTGGCCCAGCATGCAGAAGCACCAGGGCGTGGCTCTGTGGTCAGTGTTACTTCTTAGAGATGGGTGGGCACCCCAAGTGGTAGGGCAGGCAAGATTTAAATCAGACACTGGAGGAAGGCTACGTTGTGAGGATGGGAGAGCGGTGGGAATGACAGTAGGACCCAAAATTCAGCTGACAAAAGCAGGTACACAGCAAGAGGGACAAGAAGGGAGGAAAGGTGCGCGTAGGAGTATCACATGTCCCGTGGGTCCCATCTCTGCTCACTGACGGTCTTGGCGTAGGAGCAGGAAAGACCTAAGACTACATGGGTGGTTGAGCGTGGGCATTGGTGGCTGAGCTAGGCAAAATGGGAGGTGATCACCTTGAGAAAAGTGGTGAGCAGTCTACGTTGCGATTTATGCGGCAGAACTATGCGGCGGGTTCACCTGAGAGGTTTTATTAGGGGGGGTTTACAGAGACAGCCTCTGGGATAGAAGACGGGGGTGGGGGGGGGGTGGGGGGGCCGGGGAGGGGACGGCGGGAGAGAGGGGGGGAGAGGAACTAGTCCCCTTAGAAGGTGACCCAGCGCATGCGCAGAAAAAGCACACTTGGCTTAAGGGATAGTCGCATCTCGGTGGCTGCCCCTGAGTTTCTGGGGTGGCCATAGAGATGCCTGTTGTCCTGGGGCCGTCCACACTGGTGACTGAATACCAACAGTGTAAGTGAAAAATCTAACTCAATACTCTTCTCTAGATTCTCATGCTCAGAGGGAGAAAAATACGTGGGGCCAGGAGACACAGGGATTGTCCGACTGCTGGAGCTAGCGTTCTTGTGCTCCGTCCTATCGCAGTCTTTGGAACTGTGGGTAGCGGTTAAGCACATACAATTCCTTCTTAGCTGTGTGTTTTATAGGTCATGTTTGAAAATAGGCCAGTCGGGTAAACTCTCTGAGTTTTGGGATTCTTCTCTAGAAATTGCGGAGAATAACATCGATCCCATTGAATTCTTCTCACAAGGATTTCCTATTACGCAATAGGAAATTCCCAATTCTCGTCAACAACTTTACTAATGTAATAGTGACTTAAAGAAAAAGGATAGGCGTGTCTGCCTGGGGCAATCTTTAATACGCGAGAGAAAATTGGAAAGCCAAGACAGGAAGGAAATGGGATCTGGTGGCTACAGAACCGGGCCCCAGGGCCCAGAAGATCTCTAATTATGCCCGGCCACCCACTGCTTAGCAATCTGAAATATAAACGCTCACAGAATCTGCATCTAGAAATACTCACCCGAGGTTTTCTCTCATTCTTGGTTGCTATGCACAAGTTCCAGCGGTGTGATCAATTTTACGAGAACCCTCTGCTCACGAAGTTTAATACGTCACAGATATTGTATTAGGCGGTAAAGCAAACTCTCGATGCAGGTCACATGTTTTCACAAGGTCTATGAGCTCCCAGTGAGGGGAGCATTTTGGCCCCAACCCATAGTCCCCAATCACGTGTTGGAATCTCCAAACTTGAGTGCCAGTTCCAGGAGATACAAGTATAAAAAAAACCTGGTGCAAAAGTGCACACATATAAAACCCCTACACAGGCACGAGGATCAGGGGTTCAAGGCTAGCTTGGGCTCCATGGCAAGGCTCTCTCAGAGGAAATAGAAGGAGAAAAAAGAGGCATAAGTTAGTGGGGAAACCTAGCTGACTAGCAAACAACCAAGTTGTCCAATTATCCAATGCCTTAGAGTCTCCTAGACACCATGTTCAAACAAGAAACATGAATTCAACTCAGCCTTTGCCTGTCATTTTCATCAGTGACCGTGGTGAAGTGAATGAAGGAGTTGGTACACACGTACACATACATACACATGTACACACACACACACACACACACACACACACACACTAAGAAGTAAGCCCTCGGGCCAAGAGAGCTGGGGTACCCTCAGTTTTCTCCAGAGGATTGCCACCCTCACTACTAGATTCATCCCATGAAAGCTGTTGTTCCTATAAACTCCTGTCTCTTCTTCTCTGGTCCCGTTTCCTAGCTGAGAAAGGAAGGGTTGAATAGGAGGCTTTAGAACAAGCCACAGCCTTGAGCCAGGTAAAGAAAGAGGTGTAGGATGGGTAGGGACCAGGGTCTGGAGTTCTAGTAGACTGTTATGTAGAGACAAATGAAAGCATCAAAAAGTTGCTTTCACGGAGAAAGAAAAACAAGCCTGAATGCACTCAAAGCTTCTGCTGTGGAAAGCCTACTGACACACTTGACTTTTCTTTATTTTAATTTCAAGACAAGGTCCCCTTACATAGCCCCAGGCTGATCTCAAGTTTGCAATCCTTTGCCTCCATCTCTTAAACACTGGAATGTCAGGAGTGTGCCACCACACTTAAAGACTAGCTAGTGACTACTAGTTAGCTGCATACAGTTGCAACTCTACCATTGTAAAAAAAAAAAAAGCAAATATAATCAATATATAAACCACTGAACATGGCTGCTGCAATAAAACTTTACAAGAACATGGCCATGAACATTGAAATATTTATAGATCCTGAAATTTGAATTTCATAGAATTATTATATCTCCAAATAATTTTCAGGCCTTGAAAGATGTAAAACAAGGCTGGTATGGTGTAGTAATTTTCTTGGGAATAAAGCCTTCTGTCTTGGAAGGAAGCTCATTAAGACACAGGGTATTCAATGTGGAGGTTAAAAAAAAAAATCCTGCAGCGACGCTTACTGAGCTCAGGAAGAAAACAAGTCAAAGGGTTCAGGAAATCCCTGAAACAGAACAGGTTCACTAGGTTTCCCTTTTCTCAAGCTTTTATTTAAGCAGCAGGGACTGCTGAGAGACACTTCCTGGAAGACACAGAGATGAGCAGAGCTGCCTGGGGAAAGCTCATACCAACTGAACTGCCTGAAAAAGACATGGCCCAGCCTGTTGATCTGCCTGCACTGTGCAGTGTGCTCCAGGCTTCCAGCGTTCATGAGCTGTGCTGGGATGGGCTTTGGTGATGCTGAGGCTGTTCTCCTGTAAGTAACCCCTCACCCATATTCCTATAAGTAACTTCTATAAAACTTATTGGTTCACCAACTTGGCCTTCTGTGCTATCCCCACTTTTGTCTGTTACTGGCTTCCTATCTGGCATGATTAGGTGTTTGCTCACGTCTCCTAGGATTAGTGTCACACAATAGTTAGGGAGACGGTGCATTGATAATACACCTGAGGCCTGAGTTTGGATCGCCAGAAACCGTGTAAAAAGCTGGGCACAGTGGTGCATGCCTATAACCTCAGTGCAGAAACTGTACAGATAGGAAAACCACAGGCTCTCATTAGCCAGCCAGCCTAGACAAACCAATGGGCTTCAGGTCCAGTGGGAACCCTGTACCAAAATACAGAGATAGAGGACATTCAGAAAAGACATCAATGTCAGCTTTTGGCTTCCATATACACACATACATGTACATACCCATGTATTCACACACTAAGAAGTACATACAACACACACACATATACACAAATACATAAAACCCATTCCAAGGTTGCAGGAAATACTTGAAGAGAGACAGGCCAGTTGGCCTATTACACCCATACTTTGTGGGCCCCTTGTCTGCACTGTCAACAGGTCCTGAGCAAAGCCTTGTACTGAGATAAGAAACTATATTCCTTTCTTCCCAGAGGGCCTCCTGGATCTCCAGGCTAAATCTCAGGCAAGCAAGAGTGTTGGCTTTTAAATCAATATTTTTACCTATTTATGGGTCAGGAAAAAAATCAATTTAGCAGGTAGCAACCAGCTCAATGAAATAAACTAAGATATTGTAACGATATGATATTGTACTAAGATATTATAAGATACTATAGCACTGCCCACATTGAAGTTTAGTTTCACCTATGCACATGTGTATATTTATCCAAACAGGATCACCAGGTTTAACCTGTATTTCTCACTGAAGGTCAGTGTCCAAAAATTGGAACACACTGAGTTATAATGATGTTTGCTGTTTTGTTTTTCCTTACTCTTGCTTCCCAGTTGACATCTGATGCTAAGCAAGGTTGAAGTGAACTTACCTCCCCCATCCATGGACTGGCAGAAGGTACAGCAGACCTCCCAGGACATCATGGCACCTTAGTTGGTCTAGACACTGAAGAGTAGAGCAATGGGTCTGTGTGGAAAGGGGGCCTGTCTCCTACAGACCAGGCCTTACTTGAGCACAGCCTGAGTCCCTGGCTGGTAGGGAAGGAATTAAACCTAGCCGCAGCTGGACAGCTCTGACGCTGGCACCCCTTCCCAGATCTCGCTGCCCCCCACCACCTCACCTCTTCTAACCCCTAACTTTGCCCCAACAACAAAACCTGTAGACCCTGCGCTCCTTCATTCACTCAGTCCCCCCCACCCCCCCTCCATCCCCCGTCCCTTTATCGCCTTCTCACTTTCTACACTTTCTATCAAGCTCAATTGTGCTTGCTTTGAAGACTCTGTCTGGACACGGTGCTCAGAAGGATGCCCTTCCTGGTGCCTCCCATCCCTGGTCCCTCTTGACAACCTTGGCCATTACACTCCATGGTGGTTCTATCCCACCTTATTTCCAAGAGATCTCACTCCATATCCAGACAATCAGGTGTGGGCTACTCTCCACATCCCTAGGCCTACTGTGTGCTGAGTCAATAGCAAAGAAGATGAACAGATGAAACAAATGAGCGAGCACACAGGTGGTGCAGGCAAGCCTTTGGCACCTCCATATTGAAGATGGCCTGAGGTACCCAGAGCACAACAGATAACCTACGCAGAAAATGAGTCCTACTGTGCTACTTGAGGACCTGCAACCTGGACCTCAGCTTCACCTAACTCATGAAGTAACTGACATACTCCAGGCGACTGCTCCTGAGACTCACATTAAAATAGGTTAGTGTCGGGGTGGAGGAAGAGCAGAGAAGAAAGAAGAGTAAACAGTGACCTCTCCGACGAATCTTGTTTTTGTAGTATGATTCTGGAACCAGTGGGTGTTTTATGTCACCTTTGAACTAGTCTTAGAAACCTAACAATAGAAAACAAACCAAAGGAAGGATTTCTGACTGTGGTGATTTATTTGGATTGACTCAAGAACTCCCAGGGCTTCGGTCAGGCACACTTTTCTGTGTGTTTTGCATTTCCAGAGAAGGAAGGACCACCTGGGATGTGGACACCATCCTATAGTTGAGCCTTAGAATGAATAGAAAAGGGGAAGCAACCAGCTGTTTGCTTTCTAGCTTCCCCTTCCGCTGCCTTATCTGCCCAGACATGAGCAATCAACCTCAGAGCTCCTGCAGCCACAGCCATAGACACAAGCTACTTGTGTCTTACTCCATGCCCTTCACTCCACAGTGGGCTGTGTCCCTCACCTGTGAGACACACAAACCCTTCTTCCCTTATATTTTTTCTTTTCTTTCTTTTCTTTTTCTTTCTTTTTTTCTTCCTTTCTTTCTTCCTTTTTTTCTTTTTCTTTTTCTTTTTCTTTGGTTTGGTTTTTCGAGACAGGGTTTCTCTGTGTAGCCTTGCCTGTCCTGGACTCACTTTGTAGACCAGGCCGGTCTCGAACTCACAGCGATCTGCCTACTTGTCTCCCAAGTGCTGGGATAAAAAGCGTGCGCCATCACCACCTAGCTTCCCTTATATTTCTTCTTGTCAGGTGTTTTATCACAGCAGCAAGAAAAGCAACCTGTGTAACAACCATTTGTAGGAAGCTTATTTCAAATAACTTTAAACAGCTTTTTTTATTTCACACCACTAGCGGGAATCTATCTCAAATGACAAAAAGACTCAAAGAGACATGGAGAGATCTTACTGTGTATTCAGTGGTCTTATTATAGGTGGCAACTCGATGTTACTATGAGAAGAGAAAGAAAAAGAAAAGTGAAACAAGTGCATTTGTCCACTTTAGTTAGGAGGGAGCAAACACTTCCAGCTCAGGTGCTAAAATGTAGCAGTATAGATTAAACCCAGGAAGTTTAAATAGAATCTTACAATTCTTGCTTTAAGTTGGAAGTATCTGTTGTAGTAACTCATGGCTGAGTTTTCTTTTTTCTAAAAATATACTACTTCCTAGTTGGCTTCACTGAAAAGATTTAGATGTTACAATAACTTAATAACAGGCGCCGCCCCTAGTCCCTGGGTCATAGCCACGAGATACCATTTCCCACTAAAAGGAACAAGGACTCTCTGAGCCGGAACATCTTGTCACGCCTAAAAGCAAGGCAGCTGCCCAAGAGTACGGTGATCTCAGATGCTGTGAGCGCCAGCTCCAAGAGGCTCCCATTGACCGCAGATGAGATGTTACTACAGTAGAGTAAAATAAAGCAAGTACATCAATTTTCCTGAGCTTATGATAATACTCCATCGCTATTTCACACACTTCCCCCAGAAAGCTACCTTGAGAGATTTAGCATCAACTCATTATGCTGAGACCTGACAATTCTACCCCAGTTCCTGACAAGCAGTTGATATTTAACAGATTTCTGTTGTTGTTGTTGTTTTTGGGTTTTTGTTGTTGTTGTTATCCCTTATAGATGGTTCTGCCTTCAACCAGTGTCATTGTGTCTCTCTGGGGGCTTTTGATGGATTTTCACACATTCACTGTAGGTTAATGACTAGGTTATTTCTTACATGGCAGGAGCTCAAATCATCTATAGTGTCCACTGGTCCCAAAAGCATCATACTGTAAAGGCAAGAGACAAGGGGAGACTTTATATCGCACTGTACATGGCGGGCGGATTGATGGAGACACAGCCCAAGCTGGCCGTAGTAGAAAGGTCAGTTGAAGTACTCATGTGTGGAAAGGGCTCAGAACACGCCTGGTTCACGGTAACATTTACAAACGTTTCTTATTATTTCTGTTATTATTAGAGATAGCCAAGCAGAACAGGGGTCAGCTTCCGCTTCGGTACAGTCCTTTTGCTGCCTCTCTGGCTTCCTTTCCGGCACTGGGGTGGTAATCTATAAATTGATACACTCTTTCTACGCTCGGAAGAGATGACTCAATCTCTTAATTCACAGATTCTGCTCTTGCCTTGGGCTTGAACCATTTTGAGTTTCCATTCTGACTGCATTATCACTAATGGGTCTGCCTTGGCCATAATGCTGAGGGAATCGATGGCCCCATGGGGTCCTCCCTCCAGCTTTATCCTGATGCTCCAAGGGAAGTCTGGTCCTCGCTGCTGCGGTGGTAATGAGAGACTGGGATACGATTAGTCCCTTTCCAAATACAAGTTCTCAGAGCCTGGCCTAAATGGCACCCTGGGAGGTCAGCTGGTGCGCGTGCGCAAACGTGTTGCGCTAAAGAGGCCTCTCCTGTGTGTTTGCCCCTCCTTCCCCTAAACATGGATAAATCTCTGAGGCTCGGGTTCTTGGTGAGTTGCCTTGTGATTGGTCACTTTGGGATTGGAGATGCTCCAGACAACGCATATGGACTCATAACTATAACTTGTTTAAGGACTCACGACATTGGCAGAATAGGTCATCCTGGAACGAACTGGCAGTTACACCTGTGATCTGGGGATTGTCAGTCTTGGAGTCAAATGTTTTATTGTTTTTACCTCAAAAATGCAAAATTGCAGGAACCTCATCTCCCTGAAGCTCATGGACCAAGGATACGCAGTGCTCTGGTTTTGCCAGGATATGACTGACAGGTTCTCATCAGCCCAGCCTTCTGGGCGGAGCCACGGCTAAAAAACAAAACAAAACAAAGCAAATGCCTGGTCTCTGGATCTGGCCACCGTGTCTCCTGCCATACCTCTGGCATTTACCCAGATGGGGTGGCTCTCTAACGTCGCTCGAAAGCTTTCTAGTTTTTCCCGAGGCTTAACTCTGATGATTCCTTGTTCTCCATCCTAGGGGATGGAAAGGGCGAAAGGCCAAGAGGTCGCTGTGCTCTTATCTAAATGGTGAACAGCACGTCAGCTGGGAGAGGCCCAGCAGAAATGGTGACATTTGGCTTAGTAGGGTTGTCTGTCTAGCGGTCCCGTCTGAGAACAGCCAGTCTCTCCCCACAAAGCAATGGGCACACACCAGCATCCCAGCCCCTCATCTGACTCAGAGCCTCCATCTACCAAGCTACCACAGCCCAAATCCCAATGGATCTGCCATTTTTTCTCCTAAGTTCCTCCTGTTTCCCCCTCTCACTCCTGTGATAGATTATTTAGCCAAGGCAGCATGAGGAAGAGAGGACCTGGCCAGAGAGCTGGGTGGGCAGTTCAGAGCACTTGCTTCTCTTCCAGGTGACCCAAATGTCGTTTCCAGCAGCCAGATTGGGCGGCTCACAGTGGCCTGTAACTCCAGCTCCAGGGCATCCTACTGCATCTTGTAGCCTCTGTGGACACTTTCCACAGTCTCATGTCTGTCTGATTTGCATATGTGTTCAAGAGCTCACGTGATCTGTAGAGATCTTCTATTATTTATTAGCATTTCTTGAAGAAGCCTAAAATACCCTAAACCCTCACCTGCCCATGTCCACTCTGGCCCCATCTCTACCTCAGCATCTTTGGGGCTCTTCTAAGCAGTTTGTCCCCTATCTGTCTGCTACACTCAGCCTGCTTACCTGTCTTCCCCCCCTATCTTTTTTCTTCTTTTCCTTTTTTTTTTTGTGTGTGTGGTGGGGAAAGGTTGTTTTTAAACCTCTGTAGCTCCTTCTACTCAGTCATTGGCTCACTCCACTCTATTACCCCTCACAAATAGAATAACTTTTGCTTGGCCAAAAATAAATCCCCTTACATTAGACATAGAAATAATGCATATGTATAAATAATTCATACTATAAATCATATAATGTATGCATATTATATGTAATACATATAGCACTTTAACATAAATTATTTCATTTAGCTTCCCAATATAATGCTGGGTGGTGGGACAGAGCAGGTAGAAAAGAAAAAAAAAAGAAAGGGGAAGTAGATTTAATGTGCTGATGAAATATTTGGCACACGAAGTTGAATGTAGAACTGCAGGCAACAGCGACAGCATCTATGGAAAAGCCTTCACTATGCAAATGAGCCCAAAGGCTTATGTTAATGCAGTACAATAAAAGCCCGAACTCTGTGCATCAGACTGGTAAACTGCTGATCTTTCTGCTTCAGGCCCCTTCCTCCCTCAGACGTGTATCTTCTCCCAGTAGACGGTGCCTGTTCGCCAGGAAGAGCGCCCGTTCTGAGGACAGTCTCTCTCGTAGCATGCTGTCCTGGAGGGATTAAGACATTCTGAGAAGTGAGACACTCGGTCCTTCCCTCTGGCTCTCAGACCACGGAAACAATAGTGTCCAAGACATTGGGATGTCCACAGGAATCCCATGTAGGGGGAAGGAAAAGGCTGAAGGCAGGTGCCAGCCAGAGAAAGGATTTGTCTCCCAGGAAGAGGGTTGTGCACGGTTCTGACTTGTCTGCACACCTTGCAGGAAGGATTGGAGCCCAGACAATGATGGGTCAGTGATGACGGGGCCACACCTTGACCATGATTTCTTAGGTGTGTATACCTCTTGTCCTTTATTTAAACATAAACCTCAGGCCAGGACACCCCCCAAAGATGACCTTGGAGGTCACTGGACCTCTTTGTTTCTCTTGCAAATGACACACTGGAAACATCGCCGTTCTCTGCTTTTCACTATTATGGTGGAACTGGCATATTGGAACTGGCTGGCTGAGCCCAGCGTTAGGGTTCTCGGGGCCCAGGCTGTGACCTTAGAAAGCCTGAAATCATGATTACTTCGTATGTCTGTGTCTGGTTCTTTGTTCCAGGATATAAGAACCTGGACACTAAAAATAATAATAATGATGATGATGATTAATAATAATAATAATAATAATAATAATAATAATAATAATAAAAAGAACCTGGATACTGGCCTGAGGCCTGAAACCGGATGGTACGGGGAGTGGTATGTGGCTTTATTCTTGGCTCTGAGAAGAGTATGGGTTTAGCTATGGGTCCTGCCATGGACCACTGTTGAGATGTGTGGGGAGGCCCTGTGGTCCAGGAGCACCATAGGTATCACCTTAGCACTGTGGAGCTGAAGTCTTTCCATACCTGAGCTCCAGGCTACACAACATCGTCCCTAGTTCCACCCGTCAAGGGCAACTAGCTGCAGCAAGCATTTCCCCTTGCCTGATGCTCCTTCCCTGACTTAGGCCGTTGCCGAGTCTCTTTGCCCCTGACTCTTAGGTTGACATCTGACTCCGAACTTCCTTTCCAGCCACTGCGTGCCGCCTCGGCATTTTCACGTGTGGGTGAGGTGGAGCTGTGTGTGTTGCCAAGCACTTCATTTGAACCCAGGCAAAACTGTCTCACCTATAACCTTTTGAGCACATCACTAACCTTGAGGGGCTTCTGACGGGAACCTTTATACCTGCTGCTACAGTCGTGGCTGCTTGTGTTCGTAGTTGTGACACAAGAGCCATGACCAGAAGCTCACATTTAAGGCAGCTTCAAGGGTTCCTAGTGTCACTTCAGTATGTGACATGTGGCAGGTCATGATCGTACATTTCTGTATCGTTACTATTATTTATACAGTTTCAATAAAGAGGCATTTTGACAATCATTGAAGGTTGTTAAAATCTTCAGACACAGCTTGATTCTATTACTAGACAGTGCAATGGTTAGTAATAAATAATAAAATAAAATACGGAGCTCGGGAGCTAGTTCATTTAGTAGAGAGCTCTCTCTGCAAGCAGGAGGACCTTAGTGCATCCCCAGCATCTGAGGAGAAATCCATGCATGGTAGTAAATGCTTACAACCCCAGTGCCAAAGGGGCAAGGGGAGGAGAGTCTCTGGGGTTCACTGCTCAGCGCATCTAGTCTAACCTGCCATTATAGGTCCCAGGGGGATACCCTGCTTCAACAAATAAAGAGGGTGGCACCTGAGGAACAACACTCAAGGTTGACTGATCTCCGTGCACATATACCTGTGTGCATGCGCACTTGCACAAACATACCTGCACATACACAAGCACACAGGGGATTGTGGAGGAATGCCTTGAATGGATGTAGCAGCTGTCAGTAAAGAGCTGTTTAGCCTATCAGCTGGGCAGAGGGACAGGAAATGGGAGTCGGGGCTTCCAAAGGAAGTTAGAGGAGCTGGTAGCTGGACAGTTGACAGCTGGGGAGAGAAGCCACCCAAGGAGGAGGATCAGACTGGCAAGTGATGGGGACATATGGAGATTTTGAGGCCATAGGATCAGAGTAGTTTAGTTTAGTTTACTAGTAGATTAGTAGTAGTTTAGATTCTGCCCAGCGTAGGGCTCGCTGCTTTGAAACACACTATAGTCTCATTGTATCAGTTATTTGCAACACAGGAACATGCGCACACACACATACACACACACACACACACATACACACACACACACACACACATATATACATAAATCAATGCTATTTTTAAGCAGTAGAAATTAATGGTTAACTAAATGTATGTACATGTATATGTAGATATTTAGCAAATATATAGTCTGACTATAGGAAAATTTTTGGGTACAGAGACAAAGAAAACTGAGAAGTTCTCTACATGTCTCTCCTGGCTTTATAATTCATTCCTTTTTAGTACACAGTGACATCTCATTGTCAAAGTATATCTATCCAGTCATTTACATTACATAAGGATATCTTGGTGGCTTCCAAATTGTGGTTAATTATGAGTAAAGCGGCTATGAACATCTGTGTGCAGGTTTGGAGTGGATGGCAGCCATTTTCAACTCATCTGAGTAGATGTGGAGGGGGCCACTGCTGGATTATGGCACAGTACATCAGCGAGCACCCTTGGTAGGCATTGTCTAGGATTACTCAGGGAAAAGCCCTAGTGTCCATTGAGTTCTGCAGGTTGGCAGCTGAGTCCCCAAGAGGCAGGTGGCTTGTTGGAGGTCACTAGGACAGGATGTCTTCGGAGTTGGAAGAGAAGGATGTTTCCTTCCCATTGTTGGGAGTCCAGCTCCTGCCTGGACTAGGCCGCTGTGACTCACAGAGTTTTTTCTGGAAGCAACTTCTGTCCATTGCTCGTTGCCTCTTTCCCCACACCAAACGTTACAGTGTGCCCTAACCACACCAGTGTGCACATGCAAGGTAGGAAGTGTGTGTGGTCCCGGGAAAGCAGGCTGAGAGACGGGATGACAGCCAAGGTTGACGGCCTTTCTGTGCCTGATGGTCGGCAACAGGAGGCAAATCTAAGCTTTAGCTCTTCCTGAAAGACAGGAGACCCATAACAAAAAGCAATCAATTGTCTTGTGAGTTTCTTCCTTTTTAGTGTTTTCTTTTTTTCATTCGAGCTCTGTTCTTTTAGTAATTATTTGTTTAAAATCATTTCTTCAGAACTGCCTGTTTATACTGCCCTGCACATAGTACTCTGTGTTCCCTGGACAGTGTGTCTTCTTCAGGGGACATGAAACAACCATGATAATCAGGACCGTGTACATTTTGTTGTTCTTTAATTTGGGGGGGAGAAATGTCATGAGAGAACAAAGCTCTCGGAACCTGGGAGTTTTCTTTTGGTAAGGTGCAGAGGCAAGAGGTGTGGTTCGGATTCTCTTTTCACGGTTTTAGATATTATCAATTTATCCAGCCTGAGATGCTCCAGCCAAACAAGGGTAGGAGCTACCAGAGGGCACAGCCTTTCATTTCTTCTTCACATCTTGATGCTTATTTCCTGCACTAGGGAGACAAATACAAAAGAAAACAACAAAATGGCTTCCTGACTCCAGGAAGGCAGAAGCTCCTGTACAAGGGCACAAGATCACCAGAACTTGTCTTATTTCATTTGTCTGTTGTGTCTTCTATCTCACTATACTCAAATTGCACCAAATTTATAATAAAAATGTAGTCATGAGTTCCTTGTTTTTAATAGCTGAGTAGTATTCCATAGTGTAAATGTACCACAGTTTCTTTCTCCATTCTTCTACTGAAGGACACTTAGGCTGTTTCCATGTTCTGGCTATTATGAATAAGGCTGCTATGAACATGGTTGAGCATATGTCCCTGTTGTGTGCTGGAGCATCTTCTGGGTATATTCCAAGGAGTGGAATAGCTGGGTCTTTAGGAAGTCCTATTCCCAGTTTTCTGAGATAGCGCCAGATAGCTTTCCAAAGTGGCTGTACTAGTTTGCATTCCTACCAGCAATGAAGGAGTGTTCCTCTCTCTCTACATCCTCGCCAGCATGTGGTGTTGCTTGAAGTTTTGATCTTAGTCATTCTGATGGGTGTAAGATGGAATCTCAGAGTTGTTTTGATTTGCATTCCCCTGATGATTAAGGAGGTTGAGGATTTCTTTAAGTGTTTCTCAGCCATTTGATATTCCTCTGTTGAGAATTCTCTGTTTAGTTCCAAGCCCCATTTCTCAATTGGGTTATTTGGTTTGGTGGTGTTGAATTTCTTGAGTTCTTTATATATTTTGGATATTAGACCTTTGTCAGATGTAGGGTTGGTGAAGATCTTTTCCCAGTCTGTAGGCTGTCGCTTTGTTCTCTTGACAGTGTCTCCTGCCTTACAGAAGCTTTTCAGCCTCATGAGGTCCCATTTATTAATTGTTGACATTAATGCCTGGGCTGTTGGTGTTCTGTTCAGGAAGTTGTCTCCTGTGCCAATATGTTCCAAGCTCTTCCCCACTTTTTCTTCTAAGTGACTTAGTGTCTCTGGTTTTATGTTGAGGTCTTTGATCCACTTGGATATGGGTTTTGTGCAAAGTGACAAATATGGGTCCAGTTGCATTTTTTTACACATAAACATCCAGTTAGACCAGCACCATTTGTTGAAGATGCTATCCTTTTTCCATTAAATAGATTTGGCTTCTTTGTAAAAAATCAAGTGACCATATGTGTGTGGATTCATATCTGGGTCTTCGATTCGATTCCACTGATCAACCAGCCTGTTGCTGTGCCAGTACCATGCTGTTTTAATTACTATTGCTTTATAGTACAGTTTGAGATCAGGTATGGAGATTCCTCCAGAGCACCTTTTATTGTACAAGATTGTTTTAGCTATTCTGGGTTTTTTTTCCATATATAGTTCAGATTTGAACTTTCAATTTCTTTAAAATGGATTGAGCTAGAAATGATCATAATGAGTGAGTTAACCCAGAAGCAGAAAGACTCAAATGGTATATACTCACTTATATCTAAATATTAGCCCAAGGGGCATGTCCCACGAAAGCCTTCACTTACCAGGAAACTGGGACAGAGGGGAGGACATCTTATTGGGACTCTAGATGAGAGAAGCATGAGAGAATAGCAAAGTAGAAGGATCCAGAGGGTCCTAGAAATCTACAAGTAGAACATTATGATAGGCAGATTTGGGCCCAGGGGTCCCACTCAAACTAAGGCACCAGCCAAGGACAATACAGGCGGTAAACTTTAAACCCCTACCCAGATCTAGCCAATGGGCAGAACATTCTCCACAGTTGAGTGGAGCGTGGGGTATGACTTTCACACATACTCTGGTGCCCCATATTTGACCACTTCCCCTGGAGGGGGAGACCTGGTGGCACTCAGAGGAAGGATAACAGGTTACCAAGAAGAGACTTGATACCCTATGAGCATATACAGGGGGAGTAATCCCCCTCAGGAACAATCATAGGGGAGGGGAATAAGGGAAAAATTGGAGAGAGGAAAGAATGGGAGGATACAAGAGATGGGATAACCATTGAGATGTAAGAAGAATAAATTAATAAAAAAGTTTATATAAAAATGTAGTCGTGTTTTTTTTAATAAGCTTAATATTGACCAAGCATTGCTGGGTGGCGGTGGTGCCCACATTTAATCTCAGCACTCAGGAGGTAGAGGCAGGTGGATCTCTGTCTGACGGCTGGTCTATAGAACTAGTTCCAAGGCAGCCAGAGTTACACAAAGAAATCCTGTCTCAGAGAGCGAGAAAGAGAGAGACAGAGAGAGACAGGCAGACAGACACAGACAGACAGAGAGACAGACAGACACAAAGACAGAGACAGACACAAAGACAGAGACAGAGAGTGAGAGCAAGAGAGAGTCAGAGAGACAGAGAGAGAAGCAGAGACAGAGACAGAGACTATTGACTAAGCATCCAATCCAAACATGGTGCTCACTAAGAGGAAGATGGGGAAGGGAATGCAATGCCCGTTAGAGAAGTCATTGCAATGATTCGGAATTCTCAGGGCGGGAGAGATGACTCAGCACTTAAAAGCATTTTCAGATTTTACAGACGATCCAAAGTTCAACTCCTAGCACACACCATAGGCAGTTTACAACCACCTATGACCCCAGAGGTCTCCGCACTTGTGTGCGTATACCTGCCTCATACACACCCATACAATCAAAAACTAAAAAAACAAATCTTCAAAAAATTGGCCTGCAGCATCCTCAGTCAATTGTTACAGGCCAGAGACAATGGAGCATGCTTAGGAACCTCACCAGTCATTGTGACAACACATCCTTCTAGCATAAAAATGTGACCCCATGCCTGGGTCTCAGGGTCAGGGACGTGGGCATGTAAATTCTGTGATTCTGAGCTAAAGAGAGCAGAACTGATGGTCAATTCCTTTATCAGGGGATCCAGGCACCTGTGAACTCCAGGGGCAAAGGAAAAAATTTGTGGGAGGAACTTGGGGCCCTGTGTCTGGTAGGACAGCACGGTAGACATGACTGTGGAGTAGAGCATGGGTCCTTCCCGTCATGCACTGACGCTGATGTGTATCGTGGTCTTTCCCATCATGCACTGATGCTGAGGTGCATTGTGGGTCCTTCCCGTCATGCATTGACGCTGAGGTGCATTGTGGGTCCTTCCTGTCATGCACTGACGCTGAGGTGCATTGTGGGTCCTTCCCGTCATGCACTGACGCTGAGGTGCATTGTGGGTCCTTCCTGTCATGCACTGATGCTGAGGTGCATTGTGGGTGCTCACTGTGGGATGAGTGTATGGCGCACATATGGATGGAGTGTGACCTAGGCTTAGGATGGTCTGAATTCAGGGAGTAAGGGGTCTTTGACAGAGCATGTTATGAGAGAACTGGAGAACACTGTCACTCATATTTCATGTGTTCCTGGAGTTTGAAGTCTGTTTCTTGCAAGTGTTGGTCCACTGAGTCACCCCCCAAGGTCCAGAAGTTCCTTTAATACTCTTAAAAACAGAAGAATGCTTCTATGGAAGCGGCCTTAGGACCCCTTTATTAATAGATGTTCATTTCCACACATATTTATCTTTTCATATGCCTGAAGTACATAAATACGAAGGTCTGCAGAGATCAGAGCAGGTGCAAAACTTAAATTGAGACATCAAACTGCAGCCAATGGGAGAAGACCACATCATGGGACATGGAAAGCAGAGACACGGGTGGCCTGATCATGGTGGGGGTCGCCTTGGAGACTCTCTCTTTTTCCCATTCTTTCCCAAAGCCCATGAACACACTCCAGGGTGACTCCCCCCACCCCTCTCTCATTTTTTGAGACAGGGTTTCCCTGTGTAGCCTTGGCTGTCCTAGACTCACTTTGTAGGCCAGGCTGGCCTCGAACTCACAGCAATTCATCTGCCTCTGCCTCCCAAGTGCTGGGATTAAAGGCGTGCGCCACCATGCCCAGCAACTTCACTGTCTCTTTCTTCACCTCTCATGATGTGAAAAGCAGAGAAAACAATGGTAAGGATGACCTCACAGAATGGTGCAATTAAATCACTTAATGCATGAAAAATAGTTACAATGGCGCCTGGCCCAGTGGGCACCTAGTCAACATGAGGTAGTGCGATATCCTTTTTAATCAGTTCGTGCTCAAAACCAAGGCTAGCACCAAATCTATAGAAGATACGCTATGATCTCCTTCATGTATCCAGACATTATAAATTTGAGGGCTATTTTCTGCTATTGTTCTTAGTGTTTTAAAAGTCTTTTAAAATCATAATATATCGTTTCCGTCCCCCTCTCCTCTCTCTAACCCTCCCATTTGTCTCCTTCTCTTTCTATTAGTAGTCTCTGTTTCTTTGTTGTTAAACATGAATGTGTGTATATATGCATATATTGCTAAATATACAAATAGGACCTGTTCAGTCCCACATAATGTATGGGTATGAGTTCAGAGCTGACTACTTGGTATTGGGTAGCCAATCTGGGGACTCTCCTCTGGAGGAAGACTCTTGTCCAGAATTTCCTTCTTCCATATCAGCATGTCTATTAATGCTGTTCAGGTCATATTTAAGCAGCTAAGTTGATGAGCTTTTGTGGCTGCAGCATCTCTGACATTTCCAGGATACTTGATCTCACAGCAAACAGCAAACTATTCTTCTGGCCCTTACAATCTTCCTGCCTCCTCTTTGGCTGGAATCCCAGAGCCTTGGGTATGGGAGTCGTGTTGTTCCCTGTGTCCTGATCAGTTGTGGTCTTCTGTAATGGTTTTCATTCTTGAGCCTTGCTACGTAGAACTTGGCTGGACTGGCACTCACTATGAGTACCATGCTGGGCACGAACTGTGGCAATCTTCCTGTTTTAGCCTCTCAGTGCTGACACTACATGTATGTGCCACCACACCCGGCATTTGGACCATTAGTAAATAAATTAGTCATGGCATCAGCAGGGGCACTCAGTTGACCTCATAACCCAGGGTATGTTTCACCTCCTGGGCAGGAGGGAATGGGCTGAGCAAGAACGTATCGCATAGGTCAGAAGCGAGCACCTGAGAACCTAACTGTTCGTTTCTGAAGTTCCTAGAATATTCTCCAATTCAGAGTGATTGATTAGATGACTGAAACTTTAAGAAGGCAAAACTGCTGATCAAAGGAGACTGCTACTATCTTAAAATGAGCTATTTTTTGTTAACTTTTTACTAAGCCAAGGATAATTTAAGTTTTAACACAGGTGCATAGAAAAATATGGTTTGGTATTATCCTTACTTGTAGACTTGGGGTCCCTAGAATGTACCCTCTTTCATATAAGGGGGCAGCTGCCAGCCAGTGGTGCACACCTAGAGTGCCAGGGATGGGGAAACTGAAGGGAGAGTGTGAATTTGTGATCAGCTTGGGCAACGTAGCGAGTCTCTGCCTCCAGACAAACAAACAGAAGTAAATAAAATAGAGGATGGCTACTATATTATTAACCCAGGAGGGAGAAGAAGCAGATCTGCCTACCCAGGCTGTCAGCCTCAATTCAGAAATGGTGCCATGTCTGGTTAGCACAGTCAAATTTTTAAAGCAGTTTTTTTTTTAAGTATGTGTATATGTAAGTGTATGGGGGCAGGGGGGTGCATGTTAATGCTGTGCCTAAGAAGCCAGATGAAGGTGTTAAATGTCCTGGACCTGCAGTCACAGAGGATGTGAGCCACCACAAGTGGGTGCTGGGAACCAAACCCAGGTCCTTGGCAAGAACAGTATACACTCTTAACCATGGAGGCATCTCTCCAAGCCAAGCACAGAGAAAAAGATTTAAAGTTACAAAATAGGAATTATGTTATGATGTTGGCACTTGGAAGAACGTGTATATTAATACACAAAGCCCTGTGGGTGGGTGAGTGAGTTGCGTTTAAATATATATTGAAGTCTTACCCTCCATATTTGGAGACAAAGCCTTTAAAGGGGTAATTAAGCTTAGTGTGGGCTCCAATCCTCTCTGACTGACCTGACTGACAATCTTATAAGATGATCTTATAAGATTGGGGAGGTGAGGCCACCTGCAAGTGAAGGACAGAAGCCTCAAGAGATATCTTACCTACACAGCCTACAGATAATTTGATCTTAAACTTTTAGCATCCTGAACTGTGAAAAAAAATATATATGTATATATATATTTCTATTGCTTGCATTTTCTGATCAGGGATATTTGTTATCCTTAGTGCAGAGGACTCATTGGCAGACTCAATGTCCTAAAATCTAATTTATTCAGTGGGAAATTTCTGGTTAAAGATAAATAAAACTGGCTTTTTACCTGTAGAAGTTTTCATGAAGAATTACAAGAGAAAGGAACACATCAGTCTGAGTTCGGGGACCACATCTAGATCTGAGGTTGTTGTTGACTGTATCACCTCCCTTGGTTTTCTGTCCCTCAGAGGTCTGGTTGACTGAAGCGTGGCCACAGGCCAGACTGCTGAGGTCCTCAGTAAACCCTATCCTTGTCATAATCAATAGTCTCACAGGGTTTTACTAGAAATTGTGCTGGGCTTTTAAAAAAGTATTATAGCCTGAAAAATGCTCTATTTTAAACTAACAGATAATGAAGTCTTCATCATATCTAAAATGTGGACTGTTTTAAAATTGGGATTTTCCTGGTCCCTCTGGGAGCCCTGGATCTGTGGCGTGTGTCTCTGAGGGGAAGTGATGGCAGCATGAATTACAACCGGTGTTTCCTGGGCCAGTGACCAAGTGGCCTTCTTTCCCATCTCAGGAGCCACTCCTAGCTCTTCTTCACGGCTTGCTCCATCTCTGTTATACATACACTCCCATACTCCATGTCAACAGAAAGACGGAAATCACATTTTGCTCCCCCTCCCCCTGGGTTGTGTGTGTGTCTGTGTACATGTGTTCTCACTAGTGTGTGCATGTGTGGAGGCCAGCGGTCAATGTCTGAATGGCCCCATCTGCTGTGTTTTAGCATATATATATATATATATATATATATATATATATATATATATATATATATATATATATAATTTATTCACCTTACATCTCAATTGTTATCCCATCTTTTGTATCCTTCCATTCCTCCCTCCCTCCCATTTCCCCTTATTCCCCTCCTCTATGACTGTGACTGAGGGGGATTTCCTCCCCCTGTATATGCTCATAGGGTATCAAGTCTCTTCTTGGTAACCTGCTGTCCTTCCTCTGAGTGCCGCCAGGCCTTCCCATCAGCTTATATTTTGAAACAAGGGCTCTCATTGGACCTAGGGCTTGCTTTCTCAGCCAGACGGGCTGGCTGCTGAGTTCCAGGGACCTAACTGTCTCTGCCTCCCACTTGCCGATGTGCACTACGACCCCCGGCTTGAACAGCCAGCACTTTATCCTTCTCCCCAACCCAGAGTCCTGGGGAAGGGCGCTGCTGACCTGGACTGGAATTAAGGCTACTTTATTGGCCCCTTGCCCCTTTCCTGTCCCCCTTTGTCTTGCCTCCTGGGTGTCACCTCCCCTGGCTCCCGTTCTGCCTTTCTAACTACACATGACCTGTCAGAGGCTGAAAGAAGAGGGACGGAGGCTTTTGCATCAGCTCCAGAACTTTTATGGACACGAACAACTCTTTAACCCCTTCTCGTTAGTTTCCATGTCTACAAGATGAAGAGACACATGAGGCTATATTAGGGGACACTGGTTGAAGATTAAATGAGATATGTTTGTAAATGCAGCTAGGATTTTGAATAAACATCAACTTGATTTTGCTGAGAACAAATCTTTAACTTAGTGTTAAAACATAATTATGGCACAGGTGAGCAGAAGGAGAGAAAGTGAACAGAGAAAGAGAAGGAGGCAAGCCCTGCAGGACCCTGGCAGTGCTCTGGAAGCAAGCAGAGCCTCAGCCTACTGGAATCCTGCATATAAAGGCGATTGTCTCTATCCAGATGTGCTGTGGTGAGCAAGGAGCTGGCCCCCAGTGCTGCCAGGTGCTCAGTCAAGTTTTTATTGAGCAGTGTCAGGTTATAAAAAACAGTCTTCTCCCAACCAGAGACAGAACAGTTGTATTATTGAATAAGCACTGAAGCAGAATGTGATGTACGTGCAAGGGGTTCAGAATATGCTGCTCTGACTCTCACCTCTGTGGAGACAGAGACACAGGAGGCCTCCTGCGGTCCCTTCCTCATCAGGAAGAAGAGAATGGTGCTCATCAGTGGATGGAGTGAAATGTTTAAAGACCGGAGAAAGAAAATACCAACCTGCTCTAGGAAAACAATACATTCTGAACAACAAGGAAGGAGCCATGACCCCAAAACATGGATTCAAGTCTTCCAAATGGCATCCCCTCCAAAGTTCTCACATCTTAATGAAAGGAAGTGGCCTTGAAGATTGGGACAGTTGTTCCACTGCCCAGCCTGTCACCTCACTTTCTATCTCCTGCAGGAGCTAGAAGACAGTTAGAGTCTCTCTGCTGACATCCACGTATCTCCTGTTGTGAGAAGATGACCTCGCTGTGAGTTCTGTCACCCACTGACTGCCAGGGTTGATCTGGCTGGTCAGGTAGGGTCCCCTTGCCCCCTCCTGCTTCATGAGTGTCCTTTCTGAAGCTGCACACTCAGATGAACAGAACAATCTTCTCTGGCACGGAAGACCATTCTTCTTGTGACACACTCCTAGAACCTCCAGAGCAGTTCTCAAGAAGGTGGCTCTATGAACCAGAAGCTTCCTTCCTGCCAGATGGTTTTCATAGTCCCAGAAAGGGCTATCTATGTAAGTCACTGGGAAGAAAAGACATCAACAGTTGCACCAGCTGTAAACTCTATGAACTATGATACCAACTTACCAGATAAGGTGTGCCCATTTATACAACAGTGGCACCACTGTTGTGGGAGTAACCAACCACTCTCTGATTAGATTTGAGGCTTGTTCCAAAGGATAAAATCTATACCTGTTTCTGTAAAACTTGCCAAAAACCTGTGGCAGGAGAGACCCTAGGTCCTAGGGAAACTGAATACTATAGTCAAGCTAAATAGTCATAGCAACAAGCTAGCTTTTAAATGGCTACATTTATACCCATTTACAAATGCTGTTCTCAGCCTTAATCAGAGAATCCTCTTTCCAGTGAATGGTGGAAAGTGCAGAAGTTCATATTTGTATATGACGGCGAGTGAGTGACAGATGTGTGCTCCTCCCTTAACAAGAAACTTGAGCCATTTCTGCCAATGCTCATGGACCACTACAAAGGGAGGGGCAGAAAAAAAATGTAAGAGCAAGACAGACTATAGGTATAAGGGCTGAAAGGTGTATCTTTTGGACAAGACACAGCCATTACAAACATGTTCACAGCATCTGTGGATACCTGCATTCAGTTGTCACAAGAATAAACCCATCATCATTTAAGTATGGATTAAGGAGGGGCTTTAGGGCCTTGTCCCTCGCTGCTAAACATTTCCTGTTAATAAATTCGGAGAAAGAGAGAATCATTGTCTTCACTTGTGTACCTACTGGTAGCCCCACTAATCCAATGGTCACACAGATGGATTACAAAACAGCAAACAAACAACTAAAACTAAAACTAAAAGTACTGATATTGAAACAGGACGGCAAGGACGGGGAGAGTTGGGGTGCAGAGAAGTAAGAGGGAGGAGAGGAGAGGAGAGGAGTAAACAGAATGGGTTATACACATGAATGAACTGTCAAACAGTTTTAAAAAGATACCTGTTAGGGCCCTTAAAGAAAAACTCTTCAATTGTAAGGTTGCCTTATTAGTCATGAAAAATATTTACATAAATTTGAGAAAGATAGAGAGGAGAAGAATTCTGAAATGAAAGGGAGAGCATCAGAAATAACTCTCCATCACTGAGAACTAAGTCTTTTATTGTAAATGCTGCCTTAGGTAGGGAGCCTATTGTTGTGAGAAACACCACGACTAAAAGCACCTTAAGGAGGAAAGGGGTTATTTCAGCTTTGAGTTGTAGTCTGTCATGAAGAACAACCAAGGCAAGAACTCCAAGCAGGAACCGGAAGGCAGGAACTAAGCCAGAAACAATGGAGAGTGTTGTTTATAGGTATATCACTCAGAATTCTTTAGTCACGGAACTTATGGAATGAATTTCTCTCTCCTCTCTCTCTCTCTCTCTCTCTCTCTCTCTCTCTCTCTCTCTCTCTCTCTCTCTGATTTATTATAATTATTTTCAGGCTGTGGTCCAGCTAATCCAACAATGGCTAGCCTGTGAATCTAGTAGTTCCTCAGTCCACAAAGTTGGATGCCTCAGCTGGTCTTCAGTATTTGCTGGAACTCTGAAGAAACAGGCTCCAATGCCAGAGAAGAAATGAACTTGCTAGCAAGTGAGGGCAAGCAGGTGAAAAGCCAATGCTTCCTTCTTCTATGTCCTCATGTAGACTTCTAGGAAAAGGCATGGCCCATATGAAAGGTGTCCCTTCCCACCTCAAGATCCAAATTACAAGCCTGTGTCTTTCAGCCTTGAGATCCAGATCAAAGGTGTGTGCCTTTCAACCTCAAAAGTCTGAATCAGAAATGGACTCATCCACCCAAATCAAGGAGAAAATCTCTCACAGGTGTGCTCTCCATTTCTGGAGTATAGTTAATTCTAGATATAGTCAAGTTGACAACCAAGTATAGACACAACTGTTTTGTTCTCAATGTCTTTCTCAGCCTGCTTTTTTAACAACCCAGGACCATCTCCCAGGAGTGGTACCGCCCACAGTGGCATGCCCCTCCCCTGTCAATCATCCATCCAGAAAATGCCCCACAGATTTGCCCATTTGATGGAGGCACATAGTCAATTGAGGTTCCCTCTTCTCAGATGACCCCAGCTTGTGTCAACTTGACAAAAATCTAACCAACACATCACATTTACAACCTATAATCCAAAGCTACAATAATGGAATATTTAAATTGATCAAAGATGGAGCAGGGGATTTGGCTCAGTTGATAGATTGGGTCAACTAGTACATACAAAGCCATGAGTTTGATCCCAGGTACCATGTAAACTGAATGTGGTAATTTTCACCTATAATCTCAGAGCTTAGGGGGTAGAGGCAAAAGTATTAGAAGTTCAAGGTCATCCTGGGACATAGAGACTCTGTCTCAAAATAAAACTATGAAAAGCTTGCTAACAGATAAGAAAATACTGTTTCAATTCCCATAAGGCCATAATTATCTTCATATTACAGGTGGGAACACCAAGGCAAGAAACAAATTGTTTTGTTTGTCTAGAATGATATAGAGGTAGAGCTTGAATTTAAATCCAATTACTTTTGATAAACAGCTGATGACTAGACAGACATATGGAAGGATGGGCTCTGGGCAACAAATGAGTTTTTTTCCTAACTGCAACTGAATTTAAAAAGTAGATAGAGAAGGCTATGGGATGTCCATCAGGTACCACACCCACCTAAAGATGAGTATTATTTCCAAGTTCAATAAGGGCATCCTTTTCCTGGTGTCTTTTTTTTTTTTTAGTTTATTTACATATTTATTTACTTTACATCCTGATTGTAGTCCCATCCCTCCTCTCCTCCTACTCTCCCTCCCTCTTCCCCCGTCCCTCCTCTCTTACTCCTCAGATAAGGTGTGCTCCTGCACCAACCCACATCAGCACATCAAGCTGCATCAGGACTAAGCACATCATCCCTTGTGGTCTGGCGAAGCCTGGAGGAAGTAACTGAAAAGCAGGCAACAGAGTCCATGTCAGAGACAGCCTCCTTTCCACTTTCTAGGGGACCCACACGAAGACCAAGCTGTCCATGGGCTGTGTGTGTGTGTGGAGGGCCTAGGTGCAATCCATGCACGGTCTTTGGTTGGTGCATCAATCTCCACAAGCCCCTCTGGGCCCAGGAGTCTTTTTTTTTTCTTCTTTAACTCACGTGTGTCTGGATCTGAAATTCATCTCCTCTCATATTCTATAAGGAAGTCTTTCATGTATTTTGATGGGAAAATACAAACTCAATATGACTGATAACTTTGGTCTTTGTCATACTCACATGCTCTTGGTGATTTATTTTTTTCTGACTTTATACTTTGCCATTTGAGAGGAACAGGCTTAGCCTCCGTCACAAATCTGTGGGTTTTGGCATGTCCAAGACAGATGTTTCACTTTTAATGGACCCTTTTCCTTTAAATTCTTCTCCTCATTTGTAAAAAAAAAAAACCATGTCAAAGATTCACTTAAAGAAGAAATTTCTTCATTATCTTTTCTCAGAGTCATGACTTCTCATTTTGGGAATGTAACTTTTAAAGTGTTTCTAATGTTTTTTTTTCTCCCCTTAAAGAACATAGGATTTGATGACTATCAACACAATGTGTGTCTTATCCTGTCTCTAGTCTGTCAGTTCCAGTCCCACCTACCCAACTCATGGTTTTGAAAGTTTTGTAAAAAAAAAAAAAGTGTGTGTAGAAGACCAAGTGTTAGATGAGCCAAAATGCAGCCAGCATGGCCCTGAGTACATGAACACTGCACTTGCTTGCCACCGTCAGTAGCTCAGGGTTGTCGCCATCCTCTCTGCTCTGCCCAGGTCTTTATAGTACTGGTGGTTGAGTGCATGGGCCATGCCCATGCTGAACAAGACTTTAGGGCTGGAGTCTCCTCTGTTCTCCATGACTACAGTGAATCAGGACATCCTAGAAAGCTGAGTTGGAGAATGAAGTGACGAGCCTCTCCCTGAGGAAGACCGGAACACGCCAGCACGTTAGTTGGTTTAGAAGCCAGCACATGTGGAAGCAGTTTATGGACAAGGTAAACTGCTGTCAACTCCTGTCGATGGCAAGCCTGAAGTGCTAACTGCTGAGTGTCTGTGAATATGACTTTAATTGGAAAGATCACTGTATGTTTAGCCAAGTTAATGAGGTCATTAGGGTAGATCTTAACCATGACAGGAATCCTTACAACAAGAAGAAATCTAGACAGATGAAGGTGTGTGTGTGTGTGTGCGTGTGTGTGTGTGTGTGTGTGTGTGTGTTTGGGGGTGAGGTTTCCTGGAGGCTTTCTGGACAGCAGGAAACAGTCCACAAAGAGACAAAAATCAAGTGCAACATATAAGGCAAAATGGCAGTAACAAGGGATACAACATGCAGTGCAAGATGGCAGCAATGGGGGATACTCTATGAGGCAGATCCACCCTCTGTACTTTCTGCAGAACTAAAATGCTCTAATAATAGTCTGTAGGCAAGTACAGTGGTGCATACCTAGAATCCCAAAACTCAGGGGGTAGAAGGGGGAATACCATGAGTTTTAGGCCAGCCTGGGCTATCTAGAGAATCTGTCCAGATAAATAAATAAATAGGTAAATTTTCACACACCTTTCAATTCCAGTACTTAGAGGCTGTGGTAAAACAAAATAAAAATGAAATCGTAAACTTTTTTTTTAAATTAAGGAAGAGAGAGTATGCGTAGTGCCTCAAAGTTAAGCCCAACACTTATTATGGATTGTGAGTAACTATAATGATTGGGACATTTTTTTCCTAGGATGTTTAACTCTTACGACACAGTGAGCAATGCTCTTGTGAACATGTGCACGGATGTACTGTGGTTGAACAGGGAGTTTCCAGAACACACACCGTAGAAGAAAATGGGTCTCTCGGCTGGGCGTGATGGCGCATCCCTGTAATTCCAGCACTCAGGAGGCAGAGGCAGGCGGATCGCTGTGATTTCAAGGCCAGCCTGGTCTACAAAGTGAGTACAGAATAGCCAAGGCTACACAGAGAAACCATGTCTCGGAAAAGAGAGAGAGAGAGAGAGGGAGAGGGAAAGGGAGAGGGAGAGAAGGGGTGGGGAAGAAGAAAGGAAAAAAGAAAGAAAGAAAGAAAGAAAGAAAGAAAGAAAGAAAGAAAATGGCTCCCACTTCCACAGTGCGGAGGATCTCAACATCTCTGCCTCTCTCCCTCCTCCTCCTGGTAAGGTGGCATAGGCTTCCCTCACTTGTCTCAAAAACTTGCCCTCTCTGGGTTATCCCCCTTTCTGATGTGTGAAGGAAGAACTTCTGTATTGTGTAGTTCTCATAAAAACAGTCTGCTGCCGCCCCCAGGGTGCATTTGGGCTGGAGAGAGAGGCTGTAATTGTGTGCATCCTCACATGGCCACAACTGGGGAGAATGCAGGAGCTGAGAGCAATCAATGCTCTTAATGGCTTCATGGGAAGCAGGGAGCCCAGACCCTGGAGAGGGGCTGAGAGAGATGTGTCTGTGCAGGCATTGCTCCTGAGCTTCCAGCCCTACATGCAGGCTCCCCCCAAGGCCTCCAAGTCACCTATGTCAGCCTGTCAGGGGTCAAAATCCCAGCTATTAGCTCAGTACAGGTAGACAGCAGGCCAGAGACAGCCTGGGAGTTGGGGAAGGCGCTGTAAAGGAGAGAGGTGGCATGAGAGGCCGTTTCAATTGTGTGTCCTTCACGGAGCCTTTGAGTAGCCCCTAGACTGCTTTGCCAGCCTGGCTCTCCTCCTGCCCCTACCACCATTACCAGTAAATCTGCCTCTTAGTTCCTTGCTCTCCTTTCCTCTCGTCCTTTCTACCATCTTTTCCCCAGCATTCTGATTCAGCAGGAGAGGTCTATGCAGGCAAGTTCATCCTATCTGGCTGTCGTGGACTAGACTGGGGTGCAGAAGTGGCCTTCAGCAAGTGTGCACTTCCCCAGCCAACATGGATGCTTCCTGTGTTTCAGGCTTTGCATTGAGAGCTATAGACAAAATGGTGGATTTAAAAATTAATCCCCCCCCCCGAAGCCTATAGTCCAGGAAAGAGGGACAAGAAAGGCTGCTATTTTTTATCTTCCTAAAACTGAGACACCTCCCCCCCCCACACACACCTCGTGAAGCTAGCTTGCACCTTGAGAATGTAAGCCCGGGGTTAAGTCTCTTGACTCATTTCTAACATACACTTAGAAAGGGATGGAG